>NW_025901071.1:0-11238 GCF_022539505.1 Lolium rigidum | reverse complement strand
CACCCGTTGCATTTCCGTACCAAATCCTCAGCGTTTTCCAGTGCCGTGGGCTAGTAGAACCCATGTCGGAACACTTTCGCCACCAGCGCCCTTGAGTAGGCATGATGCCCACATTCCCCTTGGTGAATCTCCACAAGCATCTCTTTTCGCTCTTCCGGTTCCACACATCTTTGGAGGACACCGGTAACACTTCTTTTGTACACCTCGCCGTTGATGATGGTGTACGCTTTGGATCTCTGGATCCTCCTTGATTCATTTTCGTCAACCGGCAAGGTGACGTTGATCAGGAATTCCTTAATAGGTTCAACCCAAGTTGGTGCTTCTCACATATTAATAACCTTAGAATAACCTTAGAATAAACCCTAATAAACTCAAATATTCACCATATTAATAACCTTAGAGTAAACCCTAAACCAAATTTTAACCCTTAGAAATAATGAGGGACATGAAATCATGCCATTCTTAAGTTCAAATAATAAACCTTTGCCTAGTAAATCATTGCCATGAGCTACCAAATAAAATCCTAGCTATCACTAGGTTACTATTCAAACCTGAACCAAATTATTTGAAGACTAAAATTTGATATTTAGAAACCAGTTTATATTATCAAACCTATTTGAAGATTTGGTTAAGACTCACCAGAATACCAATATAGTCAATATTAAATTTTTGTTTTCAAATAACAAAGAGATGTAGTGATCCTTTTCCTAAATCTTGGTGGAATTCAAATAGTCAGGAACCTACAAACAAAAGTGAATTCAAAAACATAAATTCATAATGGAAATATAAAATAGGAAAATAAAATAGAAAGAGAGAAGAGAGGGGCCTTACCTGGTAGGCCATCGCAGCCCAGTAGCAGCCCAACGACCAAGCCCTAGTGAAGTGATACGTCTCAAAGGTATCTATTACTTTTGATGCTCCATGCTTGTTTTCCACCAATTCATATATGTTTTGTTTACACTTCGTTGCACTTTTACATGATTTCTGGCACTAACCTATTAACAAGATGCCACAGTGCCAGTTCCCTCTTTTCTGCTATTTTTGTATTTCAGAAAAGTTGTACATGAAATATTCTCGGAATTGGACGAAACAAAAGTCGAAGTCAATATTTTACCGAAACAAAGACGAAGTCCGGAGGGGGGACGAAGAGGCGCACCAGGGCGCCCACATCCCCTAGGCGCGGCCTAGTGCTGGCCCGCGCTTAGGGTAGGTGTGGGGCCCACAGGCGCCCCACCGACCTGAATCCTCCGCCTATTTATACATCTTCTCGGGAAAACCCTGGATACCCGAGCCTCCATCCACAAAAAGTTCCGCCGCGGCCTCCATCACCGAACCCATCTTGGGGGGTTCTGAAGCTCTTCCCGGCACCCTGCCAGAGGGGGAAATCATCGCCAGAGGCATCTACATCATCATGCCCACCTCCGAAGTGATGCATGAGTAGTTCGTCCCTGGACTATGGGTCCATAGAAGTAGCTACATGGTTGTCTTCTCCACCTTTTGCTTCATGTATCGATCTTGTGAGCTACCCTACATGATCAAGATCATCTTTATGTAATCCTCTATGTTTGGTTTGCTGGGATCCGATGAATATTGTGTACAATGTTAAGATTGATCATATATTCATGTCATATGTTATTTGTGATTTTGCTTGCTCTCCGTTGCTAGTAGAAACTCTGGCCAAGTGGATACGTGTGACTCCAAGAGTGGGTATTTATGCTCGATAGTAGGTTCATGCCTCTAGTTTCCTGGGAGAGTGACTTTATAACTTCTATGGTTGTAGATGTGATGTTGCTACTAGGGATAATACAACAATGTTTTATCCAAGGGTAATTCTATTGTTTACTTTACACATATTACTTAATGCGATAGTCTGTTGCTTGCAACTTTATATTGGAAGGGGTGCGGACGCTAACCTGAAGGTGGATTATTAGTCATAGACGTAGCTGGATTACGGTCTATGTATTATGTTGTAATGCCCAATACCAAATTATCATAGTAATCATCTTGTCATGTATCGATCGATATTCTGTCAATTGCCCAGCTGTAATTTGTTTACCTAACATGCTATTTCTTTATGGAGAGACACCTCTAGTGACCTGTGAACCTGGTCCTATTTCCTTTACTAATAAATTCAACTGCAATCTTGTTCTGTTTACTTTCTGCAAACATCTCCTTCCATTCAATACGTCTAATCCTTTGTGTTCAGCAAACCGGTGAGATTGACAACCTCACTGTAAGTTGGGGCATACAGCCCAAGAACTGGCCCAGCTCGATCCATACCGTTTTGGTTCTGGGAAAAGAAGGCAAACGAATTCATCGTCTTCTCCAGGGTCGAAAACGCATAGGAGCTCGTCGGCCACGTCCCGCACCGGCGATAAGGATGACCCAGACGTCGCCAACCATCTCAGAACCTCGCCCAACCCTTCTTGCGTCTGTCTTATCTGAAAACGCCAAGATTCGCGCCCAGGAACACCTCATCGGCGTCACTCCATCTGGGCCACTGCCGCCGGTGAATTGACGAGGAAAGCCTTGCCAAGGTCTATAAATACCACTGGGAGATCCGCCACGAAACCCTAGCTTCTATAAATACCACTGGGAGATCCGCCATGAAACCCTAGCTTCTTTGAACCTCTCCATTTCTTTTCTAATCCTTCCATCCCTCGCCATTCTCAACGGCACATCGTAGGGGTCGAACATGAACCCGTCGATGTAGGCCACCCCAGAGACCACGGGGTATTCGAGGAGAAGCGCGAGAGCTCGTTGATCTTCTGGGTGGAAGGAATCGAGGAGCGGAGCCATCAATCCCGCGAATCAACTCGTTCCCTTTCACCAATGATCATCGAAGAAGTCAACGATTCACCCAGCTCCGGCCACCACTCAGTAGGAAAAGCCTCATCAGTGGCGCACCAAAAATGGATTCTGTGGCGCATGGGAGGTGCGCCACAGAAACTTCGCCACAAAAATAAGGTTTCTGTGGCGCACCGGCCCATGCGCCACGGATTAGGTTTCGTGGCGCACGTGTGCTTAGGTGCGCCACGTAAAAGCGTGCGCCACGAATTGGTTTTCGGTGCGCTACGTAACTTGCTTGTATTATACACGGTTTTGTGATGCCTGCTATACACATGCAGTTTATAGACAACAATATACAGGTTATATACAGCAACATACAGAAATATTCAGATATAATATAAATAGCATGTACATTGCACAGATATAATGTAGACATCATCATCACATTACTTACAGCATGATCAAGATACATATATAGTGGCAAGTGTCAAATGTTTTACATACAACTCTTAATTCATACAAATTTCACAATTTCAAGATACAAAGTGGTCTCCATCCGGTTCCTCCTTTGCTCCCTCCTCTCTACCCACCAGGCTCGCTTGCATCGAGGTTTTCATCCGGTTCCTACTATGATTAAAATGGAAGAAAGTGAGACCAACAAATCTGATGCACAAGACAAAATGGAATAAATGCCTCATACATTGTTGGTCAACACAAATACTATGGTCAGAAACCATAGTTGCAGTATACGCCGCAAGATACTTTGCGATAGGGCCCCCTTTCCCCGGCCGCCGTCCCGTGAACGGGTCCTTGACGAGACAACAACGCCGACCTGCCTCTCCGGCGCAGAACCACGGCAGTCCCAGCCGCCTCCCTTATGGCCGCGTCTCCTGCGCTCTTTTCCATGGCCGGACCACGATTGGACTCACCGGGGCATAATGATAATCGTCATCACCACTATCGTGGACTCCACAGTGCGGAGTACTTTGCGGCGAGATGCCACTTTTCTTCCCTCGCCGTCCGGTGAACGAGTCTTTGATGCAAAGACCGTGCCGGCCCCTGTTGCCGCGCTTCAGGCCGTGTCTCCCACGCCCTGCACTCTTCGCCTTCTTGCCCGGTGAACCAATAGACTGATTGTTGGAATAAGGAAACCGATGACAGCCGATCGCATGATGCTGGGCAGGCCGGCACGGTCTTTGCATCAAGGACTCGTTCACTGGACGGCGAGGGAAGAAAAGTGGGATCTACTACAAAGTACTCTACACCTGTGGAGTCTGACCATAGTGGTGATGGCGATTATCATTATTCCCGGCCCCAGTGAGTCCAATCGTGGTCCGACCATGGAGAAGAGCGCAGGAGACGCGGTCACAAGGGAGGCGGCTGGGATTGCCGTGGTTCTTTGCCGGAGAGGCAGGTCGGCGTTGTTGTCTCGTCAATGACTCGTTCACGGAACGGCGGCCGGGGAAAGGGGGGCCTTCTACAAAGTATATTGCGGCGTATATGTGACCAAACATTCTAATCATCGGCACTAAAATGGAAGAAAGAGCCAAGTGGTATCTCAACTAGATATCATATGCCTCATACTTTGTTGGTCGAAAAAAATATTAACATTTAGGGATGGAGTAAGTGAGGCCAGGTAGGATGCACAAGAGATTGATATTTGTGCCTTCACACCAGGCTCACTTGCTCCACCCCCGAGTGTACGAGTGACCAAACGTTCTAATCATCGGCACTAAAAAGGAAGAAAGAGCCAAGTGGTATCAACTAGATAGCATATGACTCATACTTTGTTGGTCCAAACAAATATTAACATTCAGGGATGGGGTCAGCGAGGCCAGGTAGGATGCACAAGAGATTGATATTTGTGCCATCACACCAGGCTCACTGGCCCCACCCCAAAGTGTACAAGTGACCGAACATTCTAATCATCGGCCAACACAATTAAGAAGTGCCTACTCAAATAAGAGACAAGTAGCTAGTATGAACTAAATGGAATGCCTCATACTTTGTTGGTCGAAACAAATATTAACATGTCGGGAAGGCGTTAGTGAGGCCAGGTAGGATGCACAAGAGATTGATATTTGTGCCATCGCACCAGGCTCACTAGCGCCTTCCCGGAGTGTATACGTGACCAAACATTCTAATCATTGGCAAGTACAAATAAAATTAAAGACCAAATCATTTATAAAGAGAACCATTTAGCATGGAGCAGATGCTCCGTAGGGATTATTCATCACTTGGTATAGACCAAGTGATGCTGGCAAAGGAGAGGCCAAGCAAGAACCAGTAAATCCAGTAAGTGATAGATATGTCAAAACAAGCAAGAACACATAGCATATCCCAGCTAACCAGATGAGACAAGTCTTGGTAGCAAACTGAATCACCTAGCACCATCTAGCCTTTTAAAACCATCAAAAACAGTCCATTTTCTTCAAAGGATACCACAGTGGCATTCATTTACATGATCCTCTACTGTGGATATCTCTATTTTCATCAAAGCCAACAAGAAATAGAAATTTATCATTACTCAGTTGAGTTCAAAACAAAGCTGGGGTACCATAAGGGATTAATCATCACTTGGTAGTAACCAAGTGATGCCGTGCAAGAGAGAGGCCAAGCCTGAGGCTAGTAAATCCGATAGAGATGGATATGCATAAGTAAGCAAGAACACATAGCCTATCCAAGTTAACCAGATAAAACCAACCTTGACAGCCAACTTAATAACCTAGCATCACCTAGTCTTTTAAACCATCAGAAACTTCCCATTTTCTTCAAAGGATACCAAAGTGGCATTCATTTACATGATTCCCTACTGTGAATATCTCTATTATCACCAAAACGAACCAATTATCCAACTATGAGATGCAACCAGTGGCAGTAGTGAGAGCTAATGAGGTCACAACACGGCATAAACAATCCACACCAGTAAACAAGTCCTCATCACCTTATACAGGTTCAGACTTTGGATTTGTTTCCAACAAAGGTTGGAAAACAAATCAAGTCCATTTAGTTTAACTGAATCATCACCAACACATGGTTCATTAATAAGAAGTGACAAGCATAGCACCAATTAATCAAGCAATATAGCAGCATCAGTAACAAGCATAGCACAAATTAATCAAGCAATATAGCAGCATCAGTAACCACTACAAGAAATATGTTAACTCGCGACCCTCCATATTGGTCACTTGATGGTCATTGTCTACCGTTTATGACCTTGCTGTGACCAAGAAGTGTTGGTCGCCAGTTGAGCGTCACTGACGGATCACAACGACCTTCTTTTTTGAATGGTCATAGACATCTACGACCAAAGTCGATGGTCGTAGATTCTACGACCAAATTTTTGGTCGTGAGCAAGCAGGTATGTCCACGTCAGATCTGACGTGGCGAATCCTACGTGGCAGATCTATGACCAACCCAAATGGTCTTGGATCAAAATCAGCCCAATCCAGTTCGACACTATAATGGGCCAAGCCCAACGATTTGGCCTATTAATAAGTTTTTTTTATCATGTCAGTTACATAGAACAAAGCCCAACATTTCAGCTTTTTATTTTGGGCCGTGGCCCTGTTACGAACAAATTCTTCAATACTTTTGGCCATTTTATTTTGGTCTAGTCCCACTTGTCCCACTTATCTGTTTCCCATTTTTCCATTTTAGATAGGCTACAGTTATTAGACGTGATGTTCACATTCAACTCATCAGCTCTCTATTTGCGCAATAACTTCAAATGGAGCAGATAACGCATGATATTTCATATAACAACAAACAAGGTACTACATTAGAATTATGTACAGTACAGATTAGATATTTAACTATAAAAAATAACTAAACATTCAAATACAACTAGTTATCAAAATAACTAGATCCAATGATCTAGAAACACTTCGGTGGGTGCAGATTTTCTTCCGGCTTCATCATGGAGCTAACACTTAGATGGGTGCAGCTTTTCTTGTGGCTTCATCATGAAGCTCTTGTGCAGCATTTTTGGCTAAAATAAGGCAAAGCATCTGCAGGTATCAAACAGATGTTAGAGAATTTCTAGGCAGCTAGTGTAAATACGTAAATAACTGTATAACCATGAGCCCACCACTCTAAGCATGTTGGAAAGTACAAGGATGTAGTGATCGAACCATCAGTGAACTAAGTACATGTAAAGAAAATTGTATTTGACAGAAATGCTGCACGTGAAATTCTAAACACTCAAAAGTAGATATTGAGATGGCTTAAAATAGACTTTGTTATAAGTAAACAGTTAAATGCATTTAGCTCAAGAGTATCACAATTTTTTGTTGGAATGAAATTAGATAAATTTTCTATTCACAGCCACAGCTCAGTATCTATTTCATGCACAATGTAAAACACACAACTAGTTAATGCCAAAATTATGATATGAAGTAATCAGCCCTCAGTAGATACCATTATGCAATCACATTAGCACACAAGATCAACTGAGCAAGCGAGGAAACAAAAAAGAAAGCTGGATCTGAGAGGTAGGTAGGTACTTGCCTTTCCTATCTGAAAACGCCCCAGATCTGGGCCGTCAGCAAGGATGTTGAATATTTGACCAGAACAATAATGATCCACTACACTTCCTCTCATGCATCCAAACAACATTTTGAGCTGGCAATAAGAACTGAAAGACTAAGCATTGAAAATAATACATGATTTCAAGGAAATCAAAACTGCCAACGAGAACTGGATAACAGGTCAGCAGATTAGCTCTTAGCACAACGGTACATCAACAAATTAAATAAGATGGTTGTTCAAGTTTTTCTATGAGAAAAGACATCATGTTCTCTAGTCACCTTGGATACAATGTTATAGGGAAAAACAAAAATATTATAAACACATGATCACTGTTTTGGATCTGTCATACTATGAATGTAAAGAAACAAAAGAAAAACAGGGTACTGATACGCACATACCCAGCTGGACAACAAGAAATAGTGCAACAGGCTAGCGGAAGATTTGACACCTTACAATAACAGAGCATGAATGATAGATGCTTATTTGCCTTTTTATACTCTGAATTGTCGACATTTCAGTAATATGCACGCTATATTTGGATACGGGTCAGTCAAGTAGGGAGTAGTGATCGAGGAGTGATCATAGAGTAATAGTATTGAATTGACTATCCAAATTTAGTTATAAGGAGAGCACCTGGTCAAGCATTCCCAGAATTTCCTCATACCTTATGGATGCTAGTTAGAATTTATACCTTGCAAAAGCTCATTGATAACGGTATAGTTAGACTGCCAGAATTATGTTCAAATTCTTCATATTTTGCTGCATATGACTTCCCACCTGGCATGCTTTTATAATGGGCTGGTGAAAAAGATTGAAGTTTCTAACCTATACAATGACAGATAAGACATATGTAGTGCATCAGAAGTCAGAACAAATGCGCACCTCCGCAGCTTATGCCATTGATGTCAACACCAGGAGGATGTACAGATCATTCGTAGTCATCAAATCAGTAAACCAATATGCTCCACCAGGAGTATGCGCATCATGTTCTGTAGTCCAACAGTCAACATTTATGGACAAAGTGGTCAGAAAAACATCTTCCAGATTCCAAACACAGGAAAACAAGTGAAACGTTAGTAGTTCCATACTTTCTGAATAGCACTTACTATCCCTCTCTTGCTTAGACTACAGCTCCGATAACTGCAGGAAATAAAAATGTAATGCTACATCATTAGGAGTTCAAAATGCAATTTGTCTTCAAGGAAACTATAACTTAGGTTCCCTAGTGGTGTACAATGCAAAGCCATACATGTGGCACAAATATTCTCCAGTACAAACAAATGTGTTGCATTCTTTGCCAACACCATACATTGATCTACATGAACAAACACCAGCGATGTCCAGCACCCAACTATGTTCAGTCAAGCCTTCATGGATGGTTCAGTCAACCCAGTACAAATTAAATGTGGTGTTCAATTATGAAGCTTAGTGTTTTTTTATTCATCAGGAAGATAAGGACTCCATTTTTCTCTAATATTTACCAAATAATTCAATCTATTTTATGAAACAGAATTTAGTTTTTTAACAAGAGTTCATGGTTGTTAGCCTTCAGGCTGATGACGCTGGAATTGTTATAGCTGAATAAAGCTCTCAGTTTTAAACCCCAAAAATAAAGTTTATTAGATAACCTAACTGGGTGAAAATCGAAACAGACCACCTAGTGGAAAATGAAAAAGAAAATGAAAGTCTACCTAAGTGGTCGTTTGTGCAACATGTGCAGTAGTGAAAGCTGCTGCAATTTCCTCACGAGAGATAAGAGCGACAACGAGTAGAACATAGTGAAAGCTGCTGCAAAGAAGCTGACAATTAAATAATAGTGCAGCCAGTTTGGGAGCAGAGGAACAATCCGGAGGGTAGACTGCCGTATGCTAATGCAGAAAAATGGAGAAAATTCCCAGACGCTTTTATATATGTAAGCAAAGCCATCTACCTATATGAAGTGAAAACCGAACTCTCCCAAGCTCAACTCAACCACCACCAAAAACTCCACCAACAGCCCGATAGAAAACAAGGTGACAATCTAACAAAAAGTTACACCCCAAATCCTACGCGAACATGTGGAACAAATTCTCATAGTCTTGAGAGATGTTCCGACCTGCCTACTGTTCTATTCATTTTCTGTCGGTAAAATCAGCATCTATAACGTCACCATCATCTCCTGGCTTCTCAGATGAAGCTGCAGAATCAGCAGCGCCATCAGCTCCAGGAGTAGGGCCTGCTCCGGGGGCGTCCTGCTGCTGGTAAAGGGACTGGCCAAGCTGCATCACTTCTTGGTTCAGTGCAGCCAGTGCATCCTTTATGGTCTGGGTTGATCCACCAGCAACTGCATCCTGGAGTTCCTTAAGTTTCCCCTCGGCCTTCCCCTTGACATCAACGAATATACCATTGAAATTGATTTTTAACTACTCCGTAACATATGCACATGATTCCTTCAAGTTCCACGGCTGTAAAGACAAAAGGCTAATCAAACACAGCACAACTTCTATCCAACCATCTACCACTCTGAAGATCAATTGATCCCTTCATGTTCCACCGCTGTAAAGACAAAAAGCTAATCACAAACAGGACAAGTTCTATCCAACCATCTCCCACTCATCAATTATCCGGAATGGATCTCACTTCGTGACGAAAGGCTCAGCCTAATCTAACGTCCATGCAACAATCACATATAGAAATCAGATGCAGACGAGACAAGCTGGGAACGGGAATATTACCCTGGAGAGAGCCGCAGTTCTCGACCTCCCGGCGGACGACGTCAAGACGGAGTCGATGAGCACAGCACAATCGGTGTAGTGGCCCTTGGCCCAGTTGTTGCCGGCGTCGGACTGGCTCAAGACGAAGTTGTCGGAGCGGGAAGATCTGGCCGAAGAGTCTCGAGCGCACCGGGTCCATGGTGCCGAGCTCGAGGTCCATGAGCAGGGTGCGGCGGCCATGGCGGGTTGAACCTTGCTCGAGCGTACGCTGAAGATGAACACGCAGCCGGAGGAGTCGGCGCCGCCTGTGGCGCAGGAGCGCACGGCCAGGACGGCGGATCTGGCGTTTCTGGCCGTGGATTGATGTGATGCCGCGAGAGCACAACGTCTGAAGAGAAGGAGAGGAAGATGGGGAAGATGGGCTGCGGATCTCGCGTTGTCGGGCTCGTATCGATGGGCACCTCGGGGCGGCGCGAGGGAAGGAGAGGACAGAGGAGAGGAGAGGATAGAGGGAGGTGGTGGCGGCGCGATGGAGGGAAACTAGGGTTTGGTGGACTGGTTTCGGGATGGGATAATAGGAAGGACAAAGGGCGGTGGCGGGACAAAAGATTCCGAGTCGCGCTCGTTTCCGAATTTTTTCATTCTCACTTTCCCACCTCGCCAAAGAGGGTCTGCAGCTGGGATCTTTCACTTCTTGAGCCCACTGTACAGTCTCTAGTTTGCTGGTTAACTTAGGGCCTGTTTGGTGTGGCTTTTTTTGGCTTTTGGCTTTGGCAAAAGCCACCAAAAGCACCTAAATAGGTGCTTTTTTTGGCTTTTGGATTTTGGAAGCCAAAAGAATAGGATCTTTGTTTTTGGCTTCCAAAATCCAAAAGACAAAAAAAGCACCTATTTAGGTGCTTTTGGTGGCTTTTGCCAAAGCCAAAAGCCAAAAAAAGCCACACCAAACAGGCCCTTATTTGACTACCACTTCTAAAATATAGTTTAGATTTTTCTGGCTATTTACAAAGTAGATTAAGAGGAAATTGGTTCCGTACCACTGAAAAATGCAGGCCTTAGAAAAATGCAACTAAAAGATTAGGCTTTAGAAAAAATACCACTGAAATCTTAATGTGCGTTAGGAACGAATAGAGCCTAGTCGTGTTTGCTAACACAAAGCAGTGGTAGATGTCCGCAGATTTTGCATGTATAGATATTATCTCTTGGTAGTTGTTTTAAACACAGT
>NW_025901070.1:0-10092 GCF_022539505.1 Lolium rigidum | reverse complement strand
GCCATTCCAAAGTAAATTGCTTGAGTGCTACCTTTAAAATTCCATCATTCACCTTTGCAATATATAGCTCATGGGACAAATAGCTTAAAAACTATTGTGGTATTGAATATGTAATTATGCACTTTATCTCTTATTAAGTTGCTTGTTGTGCGATAACCATGTTTACCTGGGGAACGCCATCAACTCATTGTTGAATTTCATGTGAGTTGCTATGCATGTTCGTCTTGTCCGAAGTAAGGGCGATCTACACTGAGTTGAATGGTTTGAGCATGCATATTGTGAGAGAAGAACATTGGGCCGCTAACTAAAGCCATGATCCATGGTGGAAGTTTCAGTTTTGGACAAACATCCTCAAATCTCTAATGAGAAAAGAATTAATTGTTGTTGAATGCTAAAGCATTAAAAGAGGAGTCCATTATCTGTTGTCTATGTTGTCCCGGTATGGATGTCTAAGTTGAGAATAATCAAAAGCGAGAAATCCAAATGCGAGCTTTCTCCTTAGACCTTTGTACGAGGCGGCATAGAGGTACCCCTTTGTGAAACTTGGTTAAAGCATATGTATTGCGGTGATAATCCAGGTAGTCCAAGCTAATTAGGACAAGGTGCGGGCACTATTGGTACACTATGCATGAGGCTTGCAACTTATAAGATATAATTTACATGATGCATATGCTTTATTACTACCGTTGACAAAATTGTTTCATGTTTTCAAAATCAAAGCTCTAGCACAAATATAGCAATCGATGCTTTTCCTCTATGAGGACCATTCTTTTACTTTCAATGTTGAGTCAGTTCACCTATTTCTCTCCACCTCAAGAAGCAAACACTTGTGTGAACTGTGCATTGATTCCTACATACTTGCTTATTGCACTTATTATATTACTCTATGTTGACAATATCCATGAGATATACATGTTACAAGTTGAAAGCAACCAGCTGAAACTTAATCTCCTTTGTGTTGCTTCAATACCTTTACTTTGAATTATTGCTTTATGAGTTAACTCTTATGCAAGACTTATTGATGCTTGTCTTGAAGTGCTATTCATGAAAAGTCTTTGCTTTATGATTCAGTTGTTTACACATGTCATATACATTGCTTTGATCGCTGCATTCACTACATATGCTTTACAAATAGTATGATCAAGATTATGATGGCATGTCACTCCGAAAATTATCCGTGTTATCGTTTTACCTGCCGGGACGAAGCGAACTAAGCTTAGGGATGCTTGATACGTCTCCGACGTATCGATAATTTCTTATGTTCCATGCCACATTATTGATGTTATCTACATGTTTTATGCACACTTTATGTCATATTCGTGCATTTTCTGGAACTAACCTATTAACAAGATGCCGAAGTGCCGATTCTTGTTCTAGCTGTTTTTGGTTTCAGAAATCCTAGTAAGGAAATATTCTCGGAATTGGACGAAATCAAAGCCCGGGGGCCTATTTTCTCACGAAGCTTCCGAAGTCCGAAGAGAGACGAAGAGGGGCCACGGGAGCCAAACCCTAGAGGCGGCGCGGCCCCCCTTGGCCGCGCGGCCCTGTGGTGTGGGGCCCCCGTGCCGCCTCTTGACCTGCCCTTCCGCCTACTTAAAGCCTCCGTGACGAAACCCCCAGTACCGAGAACCACGATACGGAAAACCTTCCAGAGACGCCGCCAACGCCGATCCCATCTCGGGGGATCCAGGAGATCGCCTCCGGCACCTCGCTGGGAGAGGGGAATCATCTCCCGGAGGACTCTACGCCGCCATGGTCGCCTCCGGTGTGATGTGTGAGTAGTCTACCCCTGGACTATGGGTCCATAGCGATGTAGCTAGATGGTTGTCTTCTCCCCATTGTGCTATCATTGTCGGATCTTGTGAGCTGCCTATCATGATCAAGATCATCTATCCGTAATTCTATATGTTGCGTTTGTTGGGATCCGATGAATAGAGAATACTTGTTATGTTGATTATCAAAGTTATGCTTATGTGTTGTTTATGATCTTGCATGCTCTCCGTTACTAGTAGATGCCTCCGGCCAAGTAGATGCTTTTAACTCCAAGAGGGAGTACTTATGCTCGATAGTGGGTTCATGCTCGCATTGACACCGGGACAAGTGATGAGTAAAGTTCTAAGGTTGTGTTGTGCTCGTTGCCACTAGGGATAAAACATTGATGCTATGTCTAAGGATGTAGTTGTTGATTACATTACGCACCATACTTAATGCAATTGTCTGTTGCTTGCAACTTAATGCTGGAGGGGGTTCGGATGATAACCTGAAGGTGGACTTTTTAGGCATAGATGCAGTTGGATGGCGGTCTATGTACTTTGTCGTAATGCCCAATTAAATCTCACTATACTCATCATGATATGTATGTGCATTGTCATGCTCTCTTTATTTGTCAATTGCCCAACTGTAATTTGTTCACCCAACATGCTCGTTCGTCTTATGGGAGAGACACCTCTAGTGAGCTATGGACCCCGGTCCAATTCTCTTTACTCGAAATACAATCTCATTGCAATACTTGTTCTACTCGTTTTCTGCAAACAATCATCTTCCACACAATACGGTTAATCCTTTGTTACAGCAAGCCGGTGAGATTGACAACCTCACTCGTTTCGTTGGGGCAAAGTACTTTG
This sequence comes from Lolium rigidum, assembly GCF_022539505.1. Taxonomy (NCBI): domain Eukaryota; kingdom Viridiplantae; phylum Streptophyta; class Magnoliopsida; order Poales; family Poaceae; genus Lolium; species Lolium rigidum. The sequence goes on along the minus strand of NW_025901070.1, from coordinate 7,468 downwards.
GTTGTGTTGTGCGAGGTTCCACGTTGGCGCGGAATCCCTGGTGTTGCGCCGCACTACATCTCGCCGCCATCAACCTTCAACGTGCTTCTTGGCTCCTCCTCGGTTCGATAAACCTTGGTTTCTTTCCGAGGGAAAACTTGCTCTGCCATGCGCATCATACCTTCCTCTTGGGGTTGCCCAACGAACGTGTGAAATACACGCCATCGGGGATGCTTGATACGTCTCAAACGTATCTATAATTTCTTATGTTCCATGCTACTTTTATGATGATACTCACATGTTTTATACACACTTTATGTCATTATTATGCATTTTCCGGCACTAACCTATTGACGAGATGCCGAAGAGCCGATTCGTTGTTTTGCTGTTTTTGGTTTCAGAAATCCTACAAAGGAAATATTCTCGGAATTGGACGAAATGAACGCCCAGGGTCTTATTTTTCCACGAAGCTTCCAGAAGACCGAGGGAGAAACGAAGTGGGGCCACGGGGCGCCGACACCATAGGGCGGCGCGGCCAGAGGGGGGCCCACGCCGCCCTATGGTGTGGGGCCCCCGTGCCTCCTCCAACTCCGCCCTTCCGCCTACTTAAAGCTTTCGTCGCGAATACCCCAGTACCGAGAGCCACGATACGGAAAACCTTCCAGAGACGCCGCCGCCGCCAATCCCATTTCGAGGGATTCAGGAGATCGCCTCCCGCACCCTGCCGGAGAGGGGAATCATCTCCCGGAGGTCTCTTCATCACCATGATCGCTTCCGGATCGATGTGTGAGTAGTTCACCCCCGGACTATGGGTCCATAGCAGTAGCTAGATGGTTGTCTTCTCCTCATTGTGCTATCATGTTAGATCTTGTGAGCTGCCTATCATGATCAAGATCATCTATTTGTAATGCGACATGTTGTGTTTGTTGGGATCCGATGAATATTGAATAATATGTCAAGTTGATTATCAATCTATCATATATGTTGTTTATGTTCTTGCATGCTCTCCGTTGCTAGTTGAGGCTCTGGCCAAGTTGATACTTGTGACTCCAAGAGGGAGTATTTATGCTCGATAGTGGGTTCATGCCTCCATTGAATGCAGGACAGTGACGAAAGTTCTAAGGTTGTGGATGTGCTTGTTGCCACTAGGGATAAAACATCGATGCTTTGTCTAAGGATATTTGTGTTGATTACATTACGCACCATACTTAATGCAATTGTCTGTTGTTTGCAACTTAATACCGGAAGGGGTTCGGATGATAACACGAAGGTGGACTTTTTAGGCATAGATGCATGCTTTGGATAGCGGTCTATGTACTTTGTCGTAATGCCACGATTAAATCTCATAGTACTCATCATGATATATGTATGTGCATTGTTATGCCTTCTTTATTTATCAATTGCCCAACTGTAATTTGTTCACCCAACATGCTATTTATCTTATGGGAGAGACACCACTAGTGGAACTGTGGACCCCGGTCCATTCTTTACATCTGAAATACAATCTACTCGCAATACTTGTTCTTTACTGTTCTTCGCAAACAAACATCATCTTCCACACTATACATCTAATCCTTTGTTTTCAGCAAGCCGGTGAGATTGACAACCTCACTGTTACGTTGGGGCAAAGTACTTTGATTGTGTTGTGCAGGTTCCATGTTGGCGCCGGAATCCCTGGTGTTGTTCCTTGACTCCTACTGGTTCGATAACCTTGGTTTCTTACTGAGGGAAAACTTGTCGCTGTACGCGTCACACCTTCCTCTTGGGGTTCCCAACGGACGTGTGTCTTACACGCCATCACCCCTCTAGGAGGCATCCGTGTCCTTTCAAGGATTCCAATCTCAAATATCAACTCATAAAATAAAGATCCACCACGTAGGAATTACATATAGGACCATAATCATGTTGGGCAGCTCATATGGTAGTATATCAATGATAGAACAAGAGAGAAATAGATCAAGCTACTGCCACAAACCCATAGTCCAGAGGTGTACTCCCCCTTCATCATGGTGATGATGGTGGAGATGTTGGAGAAGATAGAGATCCCTCCAGCGGTGGCTCCAACGGAGTTCCCCCCTCCAATCTTCGTTGATACTGTCTCTGTTTCGGTGTTTCGGCACTCTCCTCCCGAGATGCGCAGGGGACCCTTTATACAAGTATTTTTAGGTCAAGCTGATGAATTGGAGATGAATACGACTGGCTAGATGCTCGATGCCCACGCCACCACCTCTCTTTTCGGCCTAGTGGCTCCCCTCTTGAGGTCCAAGCTCTACAAGTGTTTGTCTCCGCGAAATATTAAGTCTCGAAAAATCCCAGATCAATTTGACTTCCTTTAGGTCTCTGGAAATTAAAAATACACAAAACAAGGTTTTTCTGTTTTGCCGAGTTATAACCAAAATACGGGGGACCATTGGAAAATCCCCATTTAAAAATATAAAACATGATTATAACATTATATAAGATGCAAATATGTGGGAATATGTATCAATATACTACAAAGTTCATGTTTGTATTTTGCATGCATCACACGTTGTTTCATTACCTCCTTCAACGCCGTGATTCTTCACAATGATCATTTTCACAAGATCTTCGACAATATAGTCGGGTGAGGGCGCATTACCGTAGTCCAACTCTTTAGTGTCATTCCCATCCGTACTACTTCTCACCATCTTCAAATCTGCAATAGAGTTAGGCTCTTTTTTTCCCACAAATTGGGTTAGGATTATTGTTTAACCTTCATCAATTTTACCAAGGTTAGCCTCCACGATTTTTGTTCTATCTTGCAACTCTTGTATATCAGTTTTCGTTACAACTACTGGTTTGGATAGTTGTACTATCGTAGTTTCATGATTCTCCGTCATTTTGATTACAAGATTATTTTTCTCGGTTTGATCTTGCATGAGATATTCAAGAGAATCTTCTAGTGATTGGCGGTTGCCATTGCAATTTCCCACATTATAAGTATTAGCTCCTGCAGAATTAGGATATGGTTTTTGAAAGTTGGAATTATAACCTCTGTTCATCCATGCAGGGTAATACATGCAATAGAATCTACTTCCTCAACCTTAGCATCAACGATTTATTTACCTTCGTTACCCTTTTATCATACATATGAGCTCATCTACCTTTGCGGTCAAGACTTCATTCCTTTCCTCGGTGACCTAGTTCACCTTTCTTGAAGTGGATCGCTCCACATGCCACTACGAATTGTTATCTTGCATATAATTGAAGGAGATATGCCCTAGAGGCAATAATAAAGTGGTTATTATTTATATCTCTATGTTTATGATAAATGTTTATATGTCATGCTATAATTGTATTAACCGAAACATTAGTACATGTGTGATATGTAGACAACAAGAAGTCCCTAGTATGCCTCTTAAACTAGCTTGTTGATTAATGGATGATTAGTTTCATAATCATGAACATTGGATGTTATTAATAACAAGGTTATATCATTATATGAATGATGTAATGGACACACCCAATTAAGCGTAGCATAAGATCTCGTCATTAAGTTATTTGCTATAAGCTTTCGATACATAGTTACCTAGTCCTTATGACCATGAGATCATGTAAATCACTTATACAGGAAAGGTACTTTGATTACATCAAACACCACTTGCGTAAATGGGTGGTTATAAAGGTGGGATTAAGTATCCGGAAAGTATGAGTTGAGGCATATGGATCAACGAGTGGGATTTGTCCATCCCGATGACGGATAGATATACTCGGGCCCTCTCGGTGGAATGTCGTCTAATGTCTTGCAAGCATATGAATAAGTTCATAAGAGACCACATACCACAGTACGAGTAAAGAGTACTTGTCAGGAGACGAGGTTGAACAAGGTATGGAGTGATACCGAAGATCAAACCTCGGACAAGTAAAATATCGCGTGACAAAAGGAATTGGTATCGTATGTGAATGGTTCATTCGATCACTAAAGTCATCGTTGAATATGTGGGAGCCATTATGGATCTCCGGATCCCGCTATTGGTTATTGGTCGGAGTGAGTACTCAACCATGTCCGCATAGTTCACGAACCGTAGGGTGACACACTTAAAGTTGGATGTTGAAATGGTAGTACTTGAATATGGAATGGAGTTGGAATATTTGTTCGGAGTCCCGGATGAGATCCCGGACATCACGAGGAGTTCCGGAATGGTCCGGAGAATAAGATTCATATATAGGATGACATTTTATGTGAGTAAAATGTCGCGGAAGGTTCTATGGAAGGTTCTAGAAGGTTCTAGAAAAGTCCGGAAGAAACCACCAAGGAAGGTGGAGTCCACATGGGACTCCACCTCCATGGCCGGCCAACCCTAGTGGGGGAGGAGTCCCAAGTGGACTCCCCTTAGGGGCCGGCCACCCCCATATGGGAGGTGGAACTCCCACCTTGGTGGGAGTCCTAGCTAGGCTAGGTTTCCCCTCCCTATGGAAGGTTTTGGTTCGGGTCTTATTCGAAGACTTGGAGACCAACTCTTGGGGATCCACCTATATAATGAGGGGCATAGGGGAGGGGCCGGCCACACCAAAGCCACAACCTGGCCGCCCCCCTTGAGTGGCCGGCCACCCCCTCCCAAACCCTAGCCGCCCCCTCTCCTCCATAGCTCCCGCGTGCTTTAGCGAAGCTCCGCCGGAGTTCTCCACCGCCACCGACACCACGCCGTCGTGCTTCGTCGGATTCAAGAGGAGCTACTACTTCCGCTGCCCGCTGGAACGGGAGGTGGACGTCGTCTTCATCAACAACCGAACGTGTGACCGAGTACGGAGGTACTGCCCGTTCGTGGCGCCGGAACCGATCGTGATCAAGATCTTCTACGCGCTTTTGCAAGCGGCAAGTGAACGTCTACCGCAGCAACAAGAGCCTCATCTTGTAGGCTTTGGAATCTCTTCAAGGGTGAGACTCGATACCCCCTCGTTGCTACCGTCTTCTAGATTGCATCTTGGCTTGGATTGCGTGTTCGCGGTAGGAATTTTTTTGTTTTCTATGCAACGTTATCCTACAATAATTGAGTATCTTCGTGGTGACGTTGATATCCTTTCCCATAAAGGTTCCTCCCACTGCAGTATCTAACATAGACTTAGACACATGATTTAAGGCATTATAAAATATATGTGAAATGAATAATGCTTCCATCCCATGGTTGGGACAGTTTCTTACTGACTCCATCCTTTCCCACGCAATCGCTAGTGGCTCGTTGTCTTCCGTCTAAAGCCTGTAATATTAGAACGAAGTTGCATGGTTTTCGCAGGTGGAAAAATCCTAGTCATAAACATGTTGCAACTAAGTAATTATTCATGTAGGAAGCGATAATAACCATTCATTTTCCTTCCCTCTAAGTGAAAAAGGGAAAAGACACAACTAGCATTTGAATTAACATCTTTAATGCAAAGCATATCACACATGTCGGTAACATTATTTAAATGCATTGCATCCTCAGAATCCAAACGTACAAATTGGTTTTGTTAGACCAAGGTTATAGAATGAGGTTTGATATCATAATTACCGGCATCTACTTCGGGCTAAGCGATGGGTGCACACAAATAATCATCATTGAGAGTTGCAAACTCCCCAAGCTTCTTTGTTGCCATAATTTCAATTTCTAGGAGTTTTTATATACTAGTAAACAAGTAATAAACTAAGAACAAAAAGGTAAACTAATATTTTTTGGTTTTAATTAAGAACACAAACAAAACTACTAGCAAGTAATGAACTAAAATAATAACTAAACTATTAGAAGAAATCTCTAATGAAATCACAAGGGGCATCAATTGCTTCCTCGGCAACAACGCTAGAAAAAAGGTTCATACCTTCGATTACGATTACATATTGTAGTATTAAAGCTTTTCCCTAGAGACCTAGGTTATCGAATCTACATGATGATTGCTTTTGGTATAAGATCACTTAGATGAGACTTCTAGTTTTTGTTTAACTCTTGTCTTACCGGACCAGTATTTTCTTGTGTTTGTTTTTGTATCGATGGTTGGAGATAAGCCTTTGGCTTAAGGTTTCACCTACACCAGTGCGTTAGTAGATGAGATTTAAAAGATAAAATGAAGCTTACAAGTAACAATATATTAATGAAGATAAAGGTGCAACATAACGTGGGCGACGCGTGCACCATAATGCCGCATATGCCGCGGTCTTTACGGATCAACTATCCACCCGAGCTCCAACACAACACATGAAGTCGTGGTATAAAAGATAAATCAAATAATAGACTTAAGTCTCATTCACTGTTACTCCCTAGATGATAACCACACTATCGACCCCCTAAATATTGTCACCTGAGCATGCCATCGAATCATGCAACTAACTCTACTCAAACCTTAATATCTATAACCGGTCTCTCTGGTTTGGGCACCTGTCAAACCTTCAAAACCGAGATAAAAAATCTAAGAATATAAATGGATATCTATTCCCATATTCCACAATATCCCATAACTATTTTGATGCACAGTAACGCTGCAAGGCTAGGCCACAACCCATAGCCCAAGTGGACTACTCACACATAATAGATCAACAATAGTAAACATTGTATAATAAATCTCAAAGAGATGGATCGTGATTACCATGACGCTAATCGCGAACAAATCAAGATTACAAGTAGAAGAGGAGAGGATGACGATAAACTGATACGTTAGACAACACAAATAAAACAAAAGTCCTAACTGATGTGAAAAACTGTAAACATTTTAATATCATCAGTTAGAGATGTTCTAATGGATGCACGGTAAATCTATACTTCTTATAAAATAAAATCCCAACAATTATTTGTCTATCTCAACATGCAAGCTATTCACATCACCTATTCCCTTAGCCAATCATTTGTCCACCTCATCCCACTAATAGTTCTTAGTTATTATCTATCTCTACATGCAAGGTATTCATATTATCTATTTTAAACCATTAAACTAGCAATGTCATCTTTTGTTTTCCGCTCGATTGATAATATCACACCATTTTGTTATATCATTATATAGTTAAGTCATGTGCAACTTGAACACCAAAATAGTTTGACAACGAAAAGAGCTCTTTACGAATTATACTCAATGTTAATTATGTGCTCTTATATGTAACCACATATGCCTTTTTAAAAACATGCGGCAATGTGCATGTATTTTTCATGCAAGCCATCAATATCATTTGGTTCTTTACCTTATCGAAATCAATCATGTACACCTCTGAAATATAATGATCTTTAAATTTTCAAATACCTATCCATTTCATGGCTATTAAATTTAGTGTCTCAACTCCTATGGCCAACTAAATATTGCATTCTATAAACCAAGTTTTATGTGTTTTACAGTATTAGATTTCTTAAAGAGATATCCGCTGCAACGCGCGGGGTATTGTTCTACTTTTTCAAAAAAAAAAAACTCAATTCCTTGGCCGCTACTATAGTCGCACAGGCGGCCTGCCGGCCGGGCTGGGACGACTGCAAGTGTGATGGGTGTGCACTTGTGCAGGCCATCACCGACGCCA
>NW_025901069.1:0-23941 GCF_022539505.1 Lolium rigidum | reverse complement strand
CCCCAACACCAACAACAACAACACCAACAACGCACCAAGGACCGGAAGCAATGCTATTCCGGTTGGAACCAAGGACAAGTCCACAATCACCTGCTATGAATGTGGAGTGGTGGGACACTTCTCCAATGAGTGCCCCAAAAGGCTGGCCAAGCTCGCCGAGCAACACCGCTGCACCTGCTCAGCGAACAACGCCGTGTCTCCACCGGCAAGAAGTTCGCCCCAACAACCCGCACAACCGCGGAGGTCGCCTCTACCACATGAACGCCGAGGAAGCCCAGGAAGCCCCAGATGTGGTGCTGGGTATGTTCTCTGTTAACTCAATACCAGCAAGAGTGTTGTTTGATTCCGGAGCATCACATTCATTTGTTACCGAAGATTTTGTGAGCACTAGTAAGATTCAACCAATCAGCTTGAAACATGTCATGATAGTTCAAATACCTGGATCAACCACTAAAGCTAGAAAATTTTGCAAAGAAGTACCCATCAGAATTCAAGAAATAATGTTTTTTGCAAACTTAATTGTTCTGGGAACAAAAGGATGGGAAGTAGTACTAGGTATGGATTGGATGGTGAAACATCATGGATTGATAGACTGCGCCAAGAAGGCCATCACCATGACTAGTAGCACCGGAATAACAATAGAACATGTGTCTGAGAAACTCCCCAGAAATTTCACTTGCAACCAAGGAGTAGCCAAACCAACTCTGGATCAGATCAGGGTCGTTTGTCGATACGCTGATGTGTTTCCGGATGATCTACCCGGTATGCCCCCGGATCGGGATATCGAGTTTATCATCGAGTTAATTCCTGGAACAGGACCTATAGCCCAGAGAGCCTATAGCATGAACCCGGCAGAATTAATAGAGCTGAAGAAGCAACTGGATGATATGTTGCACAAAGGTCTGATTCGACCAAGTGCGTCGCCTTGGAGATCACCAGTTTTATTTGTGGATAAGAAAGATGGTGCCAATCGGTTATGTACGGATTATCGTAAACTTAACGATGTCACCATCAAAAACAAATACCCCTTGCCAAAGATAGAAGATCTGTTTGACCAGCTAGCCGGTGCCACCGTATTCTCCAAGATTGACCTTAGGACTGGCTACCATCAACTGAAGATCCGTGCAACGGATATCCCAAAGACTGCCTTCACCACCAGATATGGACTGTATGAGTACAATGTCATGTCATTTGGATTAACCAATGCCCCCGCCTATTTCATGAACCTCATGAACAAGGTCTTCATGAACTTTTTGGATAAGTTTGTCGTTGTTTTCATCGATGACATTCTTATCTACTCCAAAACTGAAGAGGAACATGAACAGCACTTGGAAATAATCCTAGAAACCCTGAGGCAGCACAAGTTATATGCCAAGTTCAGCAAGTGTGAGTTTTGGTTGAAGGAGGTAGGATTCCTGGGACATATCTTGTCCGCGAGGAGGAATTGCTTGTAGATCCCGCCAAGATCAAGACGTCACTGAGAATGGAAAGCCCCAACCACTCGGACCGAGGTCCGCGCATTTCTCGGATTAGCGGGATATTACCGCCGATTCGTTGAAGGATTTTCCAGACATAGCCCGACCCATGACGCAAGCTGCTCGAAGAAGGACAAGAAGTTTGAATGGACTGCCAAATGTGAAGAAAGTTTCCAACGGCTCAAGAGCAGATTGACCACAGCCCCAATACGATCATGCCGGATATCACCAAGCCATTTGATGTCTATCGTGATGCGTCCAAGATTGGTCTTGGATGTGTGTTGATGCAAGAAGGCAAAGTGATATCATACCTGTCCCGACAGCTCGAAGTAGCATGAACGAGAACTACCCAACCCATGACCTCGAACTCGCAGCCGTAGTGTTAGCCACTGAAAGTTTGGCGTCATTACCTCATGGGTAATCGATGCGAGATCTATTCGGATCACAAGAGCACGAAGTATATCTTCACCCAGAAAGAGCTGAACATGAGGCAACGCAGATGGTTAGAGTTAATCAAGGATTATGATATGGAAATCCACTATCACCCCGGCAAGGCCAATGTAGTAGCAGATGCCCTCAGTTAAACTCCATGATAGCCAAGGAACAGCCTAGCCTACACCAAGAGTTTGAGCATTTCAGAATGGAGCTAGTTAGTGAAGGGTACCTAGCCAGCATAGAACTGCAGCCTACTTTGATTGGACAGATCAAAGAAGCCCAGAAGGGAAATGCCGGCATTGAGGGAATCAAGAGTCAGATAGCTGCAGGAAAGGCACCAGGATTCACCATAGATGAAGAAGGAGTACTTTGGTACAACGGTCGCCTGTGTGTACCGTCAGATTCAGAATTGAAGCAAGTCATACTGAAGGAAGCTCACGACACCCTGTATTCCATTCATCCCGGAGGAACCAAGATGTACCAAGACCTGAAGGAACAATTCTGGTGGCACGGAATGAAGCGAGAGATAGGAAGTTATATCGCCAAGTGTGATATATGTCAGCGAGTCAAGGCAGAACATCAACGACCCGCAGGACTGTTGCAACCCTTACAGATTCCTGAGTGGAAATGGGATTCTGTCGGTATGGACTTTATCACAGGATTGCCCAAATCTAGCAGAGGAAATGACTCCATTTGGGTTGTCATTGATAGGTTGACCAAGGTTGCCCACTTCATCCCTGTCAAGACCACATACCAAGGCCCAAAGTTAGCTGAGTTATACATCTCAAGGATAGTAACCCTGCACGGAACACCGAAGTCAATTGTGTCAGATAGAGGATCACAGTTCACCTCAAGATTCTGGCAGAAAGTGCATGAAGGACTAGGAACCCGTCCGAACTTCATGACAGGCTTATCACCCGCAGACTGACGGACAGACCGAGAGAGTCAATCAGATACTAGAAGATATGTTGAGAGCCTGTGTACTGGAATATGGATCCAAGTGGGAAGACTGCTTGCCATATGCAGAATTCTCGTACAACAACAGTTATCAAGCCAGCCTGCAAATGGCCCCCTTTGAAGCCCTGTACGGAAGGAAATGCCGTACCCCTCTGAACTGGTCAGAAGTCGGAGAAAGCCAAGTTTTTGGACCAGATGTCCTTCGAGAAGCCGAAGAGAAGGTGCACAAGATCCGCGAGTACCTCAAGACTGCACAATCCCGACAGAAGAGCTACGCTGACAAAAGGCGCCGAGAGATGACCTTTGAGATTGGAGATTTTGTCTACCTCAAGGTGTCACCCCTCAAGGGAATGCAGAGATTCCAGCTGAAAGGAAAACTCGCACCCCGATATGTCGGACCCTTCAAAGTTCTGAGTCGCCGAGGCGAAGTGTCCTATCAACTGGAACTACCTGAAGAAATGGCAGCCGTGCACAATGTGTTTCACATCTCACTGCTCCGGAAGTGCCTTGAAGTACCGGAGAAGACTGAAGTATTCAAGAATATAGATCATCGTTCGGTGGATATCAACACAGACTTGACATACCGCGAAGTACCTATTCGCATCCTGGAGGAAGCATACAGAACCACCCGCACCAGGAGTATCAAGTTCTTGAAGATTCAGTGGAGCAATCACACTGAAGACGAAGCCACTTGGGAACGCGAAGAAGACATGAAGAAAGAATACCCCGATCTCTTTAGTACCTAGTTTTCTCTCGATCTCGGGACGAGATCTTTTGTAAGGGGGAAGGGTTTGTAACATCCCAAATTTCAATAAAATGAACAAGAGAGAAATTCAAGAATCCCAAAAATCAGAGTTAACAAAAACTTTTTCTCATCATATAGGTTTATGCATGTAGATCATCTTATTGATTATTTTGAGTGTGCAATTGCCATGATGCTTGCTTATGTGTTCTCTCTCACTCTAAAACCTTAGCAATGATCACTTGATCACCCAAAGTCAAGTAAAAGAGAAATAGAAAAGAAATGCTAAAAATCAACTTCACATACACATAAGGCTTAGGCCATTCTTACCATTCTTTGATCTAGGCCAATTTGATTTGCACCATTGGGTGTAAATGGATACTAAACATATATTAACCACTTTGGAAACCATCAAACACTTTTCAAATCGAAATTAAAGCAAATATGAGCTCACATATGATTATGGTCACATGTGCCATTTTTACCCTGATGCTCACTTTGAGCCCCTGGATTTTTACTTTTCACTTCTACACCTGGCTATTTCTTTGCACCTCATCCAAGACAACATCAAGCACTCCAACTTTGCCCAAAGCCACCACCCCAAATTCATCACCATTTTCAAATGAGAAGCAAGCAAAGTTGGAACATTTTCACATATGTAAGATCATATGCAAAATGTGATTTTGCATCTCAATTCCATTTTGACCACCACCACCACCAAAATGCTACATTTAATATATGTTTGCAACCCACCAAAAAGAAATTCAAAATTCAAAAATTTATTTCTTTCGGCCATTTGGTCGAACACCTTGCAGGCAGGAGACAAAATTGAGCCCATACTGCATTTTTACCATGGACTTGGTCCAACCTTGACCCTACCTGCACCCCTGGACCCTCCTCTCACCTCAGTGCATCATCTCACCACTTGCCACCACCTCTGTTGCTCGACATTGACCCAAGCTGGCCATGCCGTGGCATGGCAATGCCATCACCATGCCATCTCCTCACCTGGTCGATTCCAGCATGCACCACCATGTCCCTTCTCTCCCTCTCACCTCACTGAGCCAGCCCGTACCCTCCCGAGGTCGAAATGACGCGTGCACACGCCAGGCCCGACGCGCCCAGACACGCCCAGGCGTGCACACGCTGCGCCAGTGCGCGCATGGCGAACGCCCTGGATGCGCCAGAGCGTGACGCGCGCCGACGCTCCTCGCCCTCACTCACCTGCTCTGCTCGCCAGTGGACGCGCCAGACCACCAGCAACCCCACCGGCATCGTCGCTTGACCGCGGGAACGCCGCAGGTGACGCGAGCGTCCACGACAGCCCGCCATGACCTGCAAGCTCCCGTCACGATCGCCGCCGCTGTAGCCCCTCTTTTTCCCCGCAATCAAGCCCTACAGCACCGCCGTGACCTCGCCTGCACTTGAGCGTCATCGCCAGCACCTCTGCGCCACCCTACCGTCGACGCCATGGCTGACCTCACCCCAGACCCACGGCCACCTCCCGCTCCTATAAAAGGAGGGCTCCTCCCACCGAATTGAGCACGCCAATCGCTTCTCCTCCTCACCACAGCTCTTCTCGTCCCTCCAATTTCATAGTTTAGCCACCACCTCGCCCCAATCGCTAGCTCGGAGCCGCCGCCGCATAGCCGGAGTCCGCTGGAGCAGGAGGCCACCCCAGGAAGCGCCGCTGCTACCAGGGGGATCCTCGTCCTCGACAACGACGCGGCGCACCTCTCCGACGACCGCCGGAGCCCTCAGGCGCCCTCCGACCCCCTACTGCCGCTGCCGGTGAGTTCCTCGCTCGCCGTCGACGACGACGCGTCTGGACCGTGCGATCGCGTTTTAATCGCACGGCTCTCCTTCTCCCGTACCGCTTCGGGCTCTAAGTCCCGCTGACGCGTGGCCCCTGCCGTCAGACGGCCTGCTCGCGCTGGACGCGAAGTGGGCCGGCCCAACCCCTTTTCTCTCTGCAGCCCAGCTAGCTTTCCCGCGCGAGCCCACCAGTTCAAATTTGAAATTTCCAAAATAAATCGAATATACAATCTGATGCTAACTTTGAAATTTAATAGAGACAAATCTACTCAGCCAAATTTTACAAACTTTATATATTTGGAAACCTTAGGAATTTATCTATCCAATGCCACTGGAATTAACTATAGATCGATTATAGAATTAAAATAGGAAAATAAACAAGGCAGGGACTTTTCTGCATTAGAATAATTATTAAAAATCAACCAAACATGCTTTTAAGTTAATTCCAACTCCTATAATTCGCATTTCACTTATATTAATTGTTTCTACAAAAATATGCCATGCTTACTGTGTATGATCATGGCCTAGTTAAATTAAAGGATTATAAGACTATTTCTAGTCAAAACTATTGTCCAAAAACATTAGTAAATCATTTGGGAGTATTTTCTTCCATTTAAATCTTGTCATGAACAATGTAATATGAGGTAAAGACTCTGGTCAATAAAATCTCATATGGTTTGTTGATGATATTAATTCTTTACCATGCTAAGACTAAATTGTATGGGGTGCTACACCCCATTTAAATCATTTTCTCAAAATGATAAGTGTGAAGAGGTTGACCTGAGTCAACCTAGGTCACATATTATGCATAAGAGAAATTAAATCTTAATAAGATAATGAGAGGAAATTATTTCTCTGAATAATTCAAAGTAACATCCAAGATTAGTATGAGAGGAAATTATTTTTCTTAATTAATAAGAAAAACACATCCACCAACCTAAGAGTGATATGTGATGCTAGTTTAAGTGTTGTAAATCATGAGTGTGACTAGTTTAGTAAAATTGTTTGGTATGATGATTGTGTACCCCGTATTCGTATTTTAGACGCTAGTACCGAGGAGTGTCCGGAGGAGGAGGAGGTCTCATTGTCAAGGAGAAGAAGACCACTTTGACCAGTTTCCCAACGAAGGCAAGATAATACTCTTGCAAAGTGCTAGCTCATCATGAGCCAAGCACCACCCATTTACTTTATGTTATGAGCCTAATTCCTAGTTTTACTTCCAAGTTTTACTTACTGTTATTTTGTACTTTTGATGCATAGTTCAATAGGGTTAATGTTAGATTAGTACAAGAGTATCAAAGTTAGCCTAGAAGCAAAGCAAGGTACTTAGCACCCCTCATCCTTAGATGCTAGTGCTAAATTAAAAATGACTACTCTAGATGGGAACATGTGTGGTGAAATAATGATGATAAGGATTATGAAATGACTTTTGAAGGTGGATATGACCAAGAGAAGATAGTGATTTTTGATTAAAAACTAATATTGGTTTGGATGCGATACCTTTCCAATTATTGAGTACCCCCACAATACCTGATTATGGGTAAGGGCTTAACTAGAAGTTTATGTATCTTAGTATGAGTTCCCTCTGAACACACATCATAGGGGTTATGCCGAGGCTGCCTCCGTTGTTGAGAAATGATGTGAAGTGAATTGTACGGCCAAGCCCTGTGCAGTTCCCAGGTTGACAGTTGGTCTTCACTGGGAGGCCAAGCTCATGGGGAGAGGTGCTCATACTAGGGTTAGTAAATGAAAGGTTATGGTTGATGATCCGCGTACTGTGTTACGATGATTCGGGGAAATCCCGACGGATGAAATCAAATGTTGTGGCACAAGTGTGCAACCTCTGCAGAGTGTAAACCTATTCGAATAGCCGTGTCCACGGTTACGGACGGTTGGAAAGGCCATACAGTTGCCAGTGTTAGAATTTGATCATGTTGTTGATATAAATGGTGAATGGTGACTTGATTATATTGAAACACAACAGAGTTGTGGGAATGACACTAATGTTCCCACTTGAGTTAGTTAGCACATGGATAAGTCTTTAGCAAATACTTGTGAACTAAAATTGGCTTTATGCAAAGAAACTAGAGCTTAGCACCCCCTACTAGAAATGTTAGCACTTACACTAGTATTAGTTTGCGAGTACATAAAGTACTCACGGCTGTGTCCCTAGCTATTCAAATGGCCAGACTATGAAGAGGAGCAGCAGTACGAGGAGGACGGTCAGCAGGAAGTCTACAACAACTAGGAGTCTGCTAACGTCAAGCGTTGGCTCGTGGACTATAGAGTCCTTGTATCTTACGCTTCCGCTATGAACTTGTGTTTGTTCGTTGATCGGTTCGTTGATCATTAGATCAACTATTTGTGTAATATGGATCATGTGATTCCAATTTGTAAGACTTTATGAGTTGTAATGAATGATGACTGTGATACTTAACTATTATGCCTCGCAACAACAATATTCCTGGGATTGCGATGTATGACATAATAGGCATCCGGACTTAAAAATCCGGGTGTTGACAGGCAGGTTGTCAGCTCCAAAGCTCTAGTGGTCGGAGCCGAAGGTGGCCGGCGACAGGATCTCACTAGTGGAAAAATGGCCTTTAGTCCCGGTTCACAACGGGCTTTAGTCCCGTTTGTGCAACCGGGACTAAAGGGTCGCGACTAAATCCCCCCCCCCTTTGGTCCCGGTTGCTTACGAACCGGGACTAAGGGCATCTCTAACCGAGCGACCCATCCCGCGCCCGCGCGTCCGGATGGGTCGAAACGGACAAAACCGCGGCCCAGCGCGCGGACCCATCCCTAATACGGATGGCCGCGGCGTCCGGGACGACCCAAACCCGGCCCAAATCTTGGACGAGTTTGTGTGGCTGCGGACGCGAAAGGCTGGTCGCTCGCGTCCTCCCCTTGTCCGCCCCTGGCCCGCCTGTCTGCCTCCCACAACACAAGCCCGTCGCACACATCTCCCACCGCTCCGCGGCCACCCACGGACCGGCGATTTGGGAGCGCGTCGACGCCGTCCATCGTCGTCGAGACGCCGGCAAGCGGGGCGGAAGCATAGGTCGAGGCCCGGCGTTGCTTTCGCCGCGTCGTAGCAGAGTCGGAGGACGCTGCCGCCGGCGCTGTTGTCCTCTCACCGTCGCGACACCTCCCGCCGTTCGCAGCTGTGCCGTTTCCGCCGGAGGTGAGCTCTCCTGCACCGTGTTTCCAGACCGCAGGTCGGCTGAGACGGCCATGCCTGCAGGTCCCTACGGAAGCATTTGGATCGCCTCCGCCTGCGAGGTGTTCGTTGAAATGCTCGAACTAAAATGTGTCCCTTTTCAGATCATGGTGGACAGCGACGACGAATACTTCTTCAAGAACTTCATCGACACGTCTTCAGAAGAGGAGTCCGACGACGATTTTTTCACGGATGTTGCGCTGCGCATCCATGAGCACATTGTCTCGCAGATCCTCGTGTACCGGGGGTCCTTGCCGGGGCACGCGGCCGCCTTGGACCACAAAAGAGAACGCGGCCACGACCAGCTCTACAACGACTACTTCCAACCCACTCCATTGTTCGTGCCGTCCTTGTTTCGCCGTCGTTTTCGGATGACCAGACCGCTGTTCCGCCGGATAATGGATGGCGTCAAGATCTACGACGACTACTTCTGTGCGAAAGTGGATGCAATTGGCAAGGTAGGCCTCTCTTCGTACCAGAAATGCACGACAACGATTAGGATGCTCGCATATGGCGTTGCCGGTGATTTCGTAGATGAGTACACGCGCATGAGTGAGTCAACCGGCTTGGAATCGATGTACAGGTTCTGCAGAGCAGTGATCGGTTCGTTCGGAGAACAGTACCTCTGGCAACCTACTGCAGAGGACACAGCTCGTCTGTTGTCGATCAACGCTTCCAGGGGGGTTTCCTGGGAAGCTTGGCAGCATAGACTGCATGCGCTGGGAGTGGAAGAACTGCCCCTTTAATTTTGTTGGCAGGGGGCATACAGCGGCCATTCTGAGGGGTGCACAGTCATTCTTGAAGCTGTTTCTTCCCATGACACATGGATTTGGCACTCATTCTTCGGAATGGCTGGTTCGCACAATGACATCAATGTGCTGCAGCGCTCTCCGGTGTTTGATAGGCTAGCGTACGGTAAGTCCCCTGATGTGGATTTTGAGATCAATGGCCACCACTACACCAAGGGGTACTACCTTGCTGATGGTATCTATCCACCTTGGGCTACACTCGTGAAGACAATCCGAAACCCCAACTCAGAGCAGGAGGCAAGGTTTGCCAAAGAGCAGGAGGCAGCCCGGAAAGATGTCGAGCGGGCGTTTGGCATCCTCCAAGCTCGTTGGGCTATCGTCAGACACCCTGCCAGAGCCTGGGATGTGCAAACTCTGTGGGAGGTGATGACCGCTTGTGTAATCATGCATAACATGATTGTTGAGGTAGAGCAGGATGATTCACTCTTTGATAATGACTGGAAAGGCCAAGGAGAGTTGGTTACTCCTCAAGGTGCTCCGGCATCATTCCAGGACATTCTTCATGCGCCCCATGAAATTCGAGATCTAGCTGTACACAACCAGCTTCAAGCTGATTTGGTCGAGCACATGTGGCAGCATGTAGGCAACAATGCTGCAAACAACAATGATGAAGGAAATCCTGAAGCCTAGAGCATTTGTATCGTTTTTTCATTTTATTTGAATAATACTTTATCCTTGATTACATGGACTATGTAATGTGTAATACATTTTGAGCATTTGAACTATTTTATATACTTTATATAATATTTTTTTGCGTTTTCTAGTGAATTTACAAGAAAAACATACAATAGGGCGCCGCGACCCAATTCTGCCGCGTTGGGCGCAGCGCGCGACCCAAACGGACGCGCGGACGCGGGGCTCCGTCCGCGCGTCCGCTCGGCCACGCAAACGGCCCAAAACGGACGGCCCGGCGCGTCCGTTTGGGTAGCTCGGTTGGAGATGCCCTAAAGGTCCATCCACGTGGGCGGCTGGCGTGCGCCAGGGCGAAGGACTTTTAGTCCCGGTTTGTAACACGAACCGGGACTAAAGGCTATTTCGTTAATTTTTTTAATTTTTTAGGTTTCTAATTATTTTTCACTCCCTCTTTTTTTTCTATTTTTCAGAATTTCTATTATTTCAGTTATTTACATAGTTTAGAGTCTAACTCCAATTATCTCTAGTTAAATTACTTACTCTTGGTCACACTTCCCGCTCGGTCACCCATCCTCCCACACTAGCATGCTTAACTTCCGAGTTCCATTCCGTCCCGCATCCAAGTGCTTCGCGCGCATGTATGTGATACTAGTATCATATCAATCCTGTTAACATGTTGGTTGATGCAAAAGTTATTGAAGTTTTACCATTTTTTAAACTTTTTTTGCAAAAAAAGTGAAAATTCGAATTTCTTAATTTCTCGGAATAGTAGGTTGCATAACATACAAGAATCTAAAAACAATTTTTTTTTGAATTTTCTATCATTTTTTTGTATTTTATAAAGCAAAAAAAGGCGATCCACGGGGGGGGGGGGCAGGGCTCGTGGGGAGAGTCAAAAATCCAAAAAAACCTTTAGTCGCGGTTGGAGACACCAACCGGGACTAAAGGGTACCCCTTTAGTCGCGGTTGGTGTCCCCAACCGGGACTAAAGGTTTTTCCGCCGGATGGAGCACCCCTTTCGTCTCGGATGGAGCATTAGTCGCGGGTTGCCTCCCGAACCGCGACTAAAGCCCCCTTTAGTCGCGGTTCGAATATTTCCGGGACTAATGGGGGTGGACGGAAGCCTCTTTTTCTACTAGTGTCTCTGCCTCCCCTTCAATAATGCTCGATGGTTGCCCAGATCTGGGGGATGGAGCAATCAATTAATCTTGGTGACATATAGCGGACGGTTAATCGCATCGGTTCATATCCATTGGGAAGCTCTGCCGACTCCACCCCTTCAATGAACGTCATACAGAGTTGGCAACATCTTTCTGCAGCTTGTCCCGTTGCTCTGCCTGCCCTTGAAAAGAGAGCACATAATCATATTGGCATTAGCCTTGGGAAGGAACATCCTTATCAGTGTTCTTCGACTTTCGACTTGCAGACAGAGCCCTTTTGGCACCGGATAATTTGGCGCGAAATTGACCATGGATTCCTTCTTTCCCTCGAATTGGCAGTCATCTCGTTAAGGGTTTCATGGAAATTTTGCATTGGTCGTTATCTTTTAAGGGGATGCGCCGGTGATAAGATGATCTTCTTCCTTCTTTCCTATTCGTTTCCAACCTTCATCAAGCTCTCCCACTGGTCATGTTCGTTGAGATGGCGATAGGAGTACTCTGGAATGGCTCCAAGGTGGAAGCAAAGAACCTTCGTGTTTTCGAGGAT
The DNA here is from genome assembly GCF_022539505.1 of Lolium rigidum. NCBI lineage: Eukaryota > Viridiplantae > Streptophyta > Magnoliopsida > Poales > Poaceae > Lolium > Lolium rigidum. The sequence goes on along the minus strand of NW_025901069.1, from coordinate 12,148 downwards.
GGTGGGATTCTTCCAGAGGAAGCTGGCAGGTCCCCACCTCCGAGGTTTAACCCAAAGTCAAACCAGATAAGTTCAGTGTTTTCACAAATTTCCTAGGGCGCGCCCTCGCCTCCCCTTCGTTCGAATTTTTCTGGGAGTTCTTTGCTTTCTTCAACCTCGAGCCTCATGCTATTGGGCCCCACTCCATTATGCAACTTAGATGTTTTATTGCGTTTTGCGGGTGTTACCATGGTTGCGCTCCTTTTTCCCCTCTGGCTTGCACTATTTTACTGCGAGTTCCAAACTGAGTTAGTGGCACTAACTCAAGGGTTTGTGCTCCCTTGTGGCGGCGTTGCCTTCCGTCTTCATCGTGGGGCGGACTATGTCGGCACTTCTATTATATGAGAGAGAACATTCTAATTGGGCAACACGCGCCATCATGATCTAGTAATCTAAATGAAGAATTATGGCGTCTCGTTGGTCTCTAGATGAACAAGCCAATGCGGAACCCAACGTTTTTGCATGCTTGAGGTAGTATAGTTGACTAGTGGCAGTTGCGCGCCATGATATTATCTTAGCTACGGAAGAGAAATTGTAGTTTAGGTTAGCGAGGAGCTGTTTGATTTATGCATCATCCTAAAAACTTTGAAGAATTTGACATAGAGGACCAAATAATTATGCATAATTGTATTCATGGGCGAGCAGGGTTGTCTGAGTTTGGTTTTTTTTTACATAATTAAGGAGGGTGTTTGAGTTGTGATCACGGTCCTGTACAAGTTGTAATACTATGTGGCTTAGCTGCGACTTTGAATCCAAACAGGTATCGACTTGAATCCAAACATGTACCGAAGTGTGCTTCTCCAGTTCTTCTCGAATGCTCGCTCTGCATCCCGGGGGTCGGTGGACGGTGGACCTGACTAGCTGGGTCTGGGTGGGATTCGGATTCGGGATCACTTCGCCGACTGCCACAGGATATGGGAAGAGCGCAACGCCTTCAAAAGGCCACGCATCTACCAGGCTACAGCCTACAGGCACAGCAGCATCGAAATCGTCTCAGGCGGAACAGAGAAGCCAAGAGAGATTTTGTTGCGCTAGCGCAAACGACGACGAACCCTAGCTAGTACGTAAGGAGAGAACACGCCAGATCGTCGACATCTCTTACACCTCGAGCGAGCAATGGCGGAGACGCAGCAGGCGGACGGTGCTCCGGCTTCGGACGGCCGCGCGACGGTCCTGTGCGCCAACGACTGCGGCTTCTTCGGCAGCGCGGCGACCGGCAACCTCTGCTCCAAGTGCTACAAGGAGCAGCAGCAGATCGGCGTCGCTGCCGTCGGTGGCGCGCCCCCGGTGGACAGCGTCGTGTCCAGCTTCGCGTTGCTGCGGATCAAGCAGCAGACAGGCGGACAGCGTGCTGCTGCTGCCGTCGGAGTCGGAGGCGAGGTGCTAGTGCAGGCCGGGAAGGAGGTGGTTCCGACGACCGCTACCAAGAACCGGTGCGAGACGTGCCGGAAGAAGGTGGGGCTGCTCGGGTTCGCGTGCCGCTGCGGCGGCACCTACTGCGGCATGCACCGTCACGCCGGCGCACACGCCTGCGAGATCGACTACAAGGCGGCCGGCCGCGAGCAGATCGCGCGTCAAAATCCCCTCGTTGTAGCATCCAAGCTCGACAGGATTTGACTTCGAGATCGTTTCAATGAGTGGAGATAGTAGCTTAGTTTAGCCTTTTATTATGTTTTCTGTTGTTGTTTCCACCACTTTGTTAAAACATTCACATATGCATATAAACACTCTCATATACGTATAGATATAAATAATTTCCAGTATCTACCTCTCACATTTTTTTCCTAAAATAAACATTATTTGACTTGATTTTCTTCTGCTAATTGGCCAAGATCAAAATATGGCGTGCGATGTACTTTGCTAGCAAACTGCGCTGAAAACCATCCGTGTGCTTTGTTCTCCCACGAAATATCACTGCTGTTTCTTCTTAAGTTCAATTATCTATCTCCTTCTTTCGGTTGTTTGTCTCACTTAGTTGCAAGTGAATTTTGCGATTACAAGAGGGAAAACGATTGCTTTCCCCCGGGGATGAGAACGCACCCGTCCTCCGCATCCTGAGCGCGCCGCGTGTCCCTTTTTCGTGGCAGAAAAGAAGCGGGCCCCACCACTACTTTGTCCCCATCTTCTATCATCTTCTCCATGATTCCCCACCGCTCGACCTCCTGAAAATCCCTCCGTCGCCACGCCCTTCCTCCACCTCCGCAACGGCGCAACGATGCTGCCCTGCCCCGTGTGATTCCGCCACCACGCAGTTCCTCTCCCTCCGCAACGGCGCCGCCGCGCCGCGAAGTTGGGGACGTCGCGGAGAAGGTGCACATGCCGACAACCGCCGCGACTCCGCAACTGCGACCCCCGCTGCTCCGCCTTCTACAGCGTGCCGCCCGGCGTTGCTGCTAGCGGCGCCCGGTGTTGCTCCGACAGGCGCTCGGTGTTGCTGCTAGCAGCGCCCGGCCCGTACTCGAGCGCGCCGCCGCCGGCCGGCCGCCGCCGCCCGCAGCGACCCATGGTCGGCCACCGCGACTAGCGCCGCCTTCCTCCCCCGCGCGGACGGCCCCAAACCTTTCGCGCGCCACCGGCACCTTGTCGAGCGCCACCACCGCTCAACCCGCCAAGCCGGCGATCTTCTTCTCCACGGCCGATGGGCTACCTTCTTCCCCATGGACGAGGGAGGCCTTCTTCCCCCAGCCGCCGCCTCACCCTCCAACCACCACCCCTATTTCTTCCAGATGGGTCGCAGCGTCGGGCAACTGGAGTCGCAGCCGCGTCGACGGAAGATCCCCTCGCAGGCCAGGGCCACCATGGCGGACTGCAGAGATTTGGGTGCCACTACCGGCGGATTCCAGTTTTGCTACCTTTAGGTCTCTAGCGTTGCTACCGACGGAGGCCAGCTTTGCTACCCTAGATCTCTGGTGTTGCTACCGGTGAAGGGTGGCTTTCTGCTACCACCGGAGGCATGCTTTGCTACCATAGGCATAGGGCGTTGCTACTAGCAGCTTGTGGCGTTGCTGTCCTGGACGGACGGAATTGCTGCAACCTCAGGCGGCGTTGCTACCGGCTGCAGGCGATGTCTCCGTTGATGTCTTAGAGGATTTGCAGCATATGAATAAAAAAAATTTGCTACAATTTATTTGCGGTTTTGCTACATCTGCGTAATATGTTTGCTACGTGGTCTCCGGCGAGGTCTCCGGCGAGCCCAGCCTTTTTATTTTCTTTTTCTGAACGAACCATTTTTTGCTTCAGTCATTTGCTGCCGGGGTGTTTTTTGCTGCCGGAAGATGTTTTTTTGCTACATACAAATCTAATCGTCAAAATGGTTGATCCGACGGCTGGGGACCCGGGGGCTGGGGAATCAGATCCCCCGGGGGACGCCCAGTAGTTTCCTTACAAGAGTCATGCAGCTTGCAGAGATAGAGGAGTGGGAGGAGGCGGCGCTAGCGGCTACCATAGAAGCATTTGAGAGGCAGAGTCTCCAGGAGCTGCATAAGCGGCCGCGTGTGGCGGATCTAGATAGTGAGGAGATGTATAAGCGTCGTCGTGGGGAGGAGCTGTGGCAGGAGGCGGCAGCCAGGAGGGCAGCAACGGATGCGCGGAAGAACTAGTAGAAGTTGTTATTATTTTAGTTTAAATTTAGTTAATGTTAAATTTTAATAAAGTCGTTGTCGTTGTTTTAGTTTAAGTTTAGTTAACGTATCTTGTTAAATTTCAATAAAGTCGTTGTCTTTAGTTTATATACCCCTTGTATCCCGGTTCTTGGCTTGAACCGGTGCTAAAGATGGTGGATTAGATTATATACCCCTTTTATCCCGGTTCCTGGCTTGAACCGGTGCTAAAGATGGTGGATTTGATTATATACCCCTTTTATCCTGGTTCCTGGCTTGAACCGGTGCTAAAGATGATGGATTAGTTTATATACCCCTTTTATACCGGTTCCTGGCTGGAACCGGTGCTAAAGATGGGGGCTAAATCTGGGGAGGCTTATCTGGTGTTTGCCTTATCTGGGGTGGCCTCATCTGGGGGGGGGGGGATTATTTGGAGGCACATTGCTATATATAGCCCCCTCCGGGGAGAGTAGAGAGAGCAGCCTGAGAGGCAACGACCAAGAAGGAAAAGCCTCTCCGGCGAAGTTTCTCGAAGATGTCTTAGATGGCTGGCCGTCTTAGACATCTTCGGAAGCTTCACCCGAGTAACTCTTCCCGCAAGTCCCGCTTGGAAGCTGCTAGTATACACCCAACAACCAGTAGCTCAGGGTAAGGAGGGCTTCCGGGAGCTTTCGAAGGAAAGAGCCTCTCCGGCGAACCTTCTCGAAGATGTCTTAGATGGCTGGCTGTCTTAGACATCTTCGGAAGCTTTGCCCGAGTAACTCTTCCCGCAAGTCCCGCTCGGAAGCTGCTAGTATATATACACCCAACAACCAGTAGCTCAGGGTAAAGAGGGCTTCCGGGAGCTTCTCGAAGGAAAGAGCATTTAGTTCAAACGACCAATGTTACTGATACATATCACAACAAACGCTTCACAATATGAGCTCATCAAGGTACAGGATAATAATTAATACATTATGATCGCTTCGACCGTAACCATGGAGTATCTTCAGCATTTAACGCGATGGTTGGATCAATGTTCACTGTGAAGGGCGGAATTTCAGCAAACTTATTATAATCTTCTGACATGTCTGTCTTGTCCTCGACTCCCACGATGGTTCTTTCCCCTGAAAGAACTATGTGACGCTTTGGCTCATCGGATGAGCTCGTTTCCTTATGTTTTCTTTTCTTCGGTCTGGAGGACATGTCCTTCACATAGAAAACCTGAGCCACATCATTGGCTAGGAAGAATGGTTCGTCTCTGTAACCAAGATTGTTGAGATCCACTGTTGTTATTCCGTACAGCTGGTCTACCTTTACCCCTTTTCCATCAAGCTTGAACCATTTGCATCGAAACAAAGGGATCTTAAAAGAAGGTCCATAGTCAACTTCCCATATCACCTCTATGTAACCATAATATGTGTCCTTTTCCCCACTGTTAGTGTTTGTTGCATCAATGCGGACACCACTGTTTTGGTTGGTGCTCTTTTTATCTTGGGCGAACGTGTAGAAGGTATGTCCATTTATCGCGTACCCCTGGAAAGCCAGTATAGTCGAAGATGGTGACCCGGCCAACAAGTACAACTGATCTCCAATATCGTTGTTATTAATGAGATGTGTTCGGAGCCAACCGCCGAATGTCTGCATATGTTTATGTGTAATCCAGTCTTCAGACTGCCCCGGATATTCGGAGCGTACAATATTCTTGTGATCAGTGATATACGGGGCCACCAAGGTGGAACTTTGTAGAACTGTGTAGTGTGCTTGAGTGAAAGAAATGTCGTCCCTACATATCATTGATTTCCTTACTAGCGTGCCTTTTCCACTTAGTCGCCCCTCATGTCGCGATTCAGGAACACCAATCGACTTAAGGTCGGGAATAAAGTCAACACGTAACTCGATGACCTCCTCTCGTTCCATAGCCCTTGGATATGCTTCCTTCCGGCCTAGCACGGTTATGAACATATTTCTTTAAGACCCCCATGAACCTCTCGAAGGGGAACATATTGTGTAGAAAGACAGGACCGAGGATGGCAATCTCTTCGACAAGGTGAACCAGGAGATGTGTCATAATATTGAAGAAAGATGGTGGAAACACCAACTCAAAGCTAACAAGACATTGCACCACATCCTTCCGTAACCTTGGAAGACTAACTGGATCGATTACCTTCGAGATATTGCATTAAGGAATGCACATAGCTTCACAATGGGTATTCGAACATTTTCACGGCGAAGCCCCCTCAGTGCAACCAGAAGCAGCTGTGTCATAATAATGTGGCAGTCATGCGACTTCAGGTTTTGGAATTTTTTCTCCGCCATATTTATAATTCCCTTTATATTTGATGACAATCTAGACGGCACCTTGATACTGTAAAGGACTTCAAAAAAGATTTCCTTCACTGCTTTGGTAAGAGCGTAGCTGCCAGGACTTAAGCGACTCCCTGTATCCGTCTTGTAATTCTATTCTTGCTTGTTCTTTGGGACTTTCATACGATACTGGTCCTCCCTTGCTTCTGGTGTATCTTTTGTTTGCCCATACACGCCTAAGAAACCTAGCAGGTTCACGCAAAGATTCTTCGTCACATGCATCACGTCGATTGAAGAGCGGACCTCTAGGACTTTCCAATAGGGTAGATCCCAAAATATAGATTTTTCTTCCACATGGGTGCGTGTCCGGTAACGACGTCTTTCGGAACAGATTGGCCGCCAGGACCCTTTCCAAATATTACTTTTATGTCTTTGACCATATCAAGTAAAGCATCACCGGTACGGAGTTCAGGCTTCTCCCGGTGATCTGCCTCACCTCCGAAATGATTGCCTTTCTTTCTGACGGGGTGCCTCTTTGGAAGAAATCGACGATGCCCCAGGTACACAACCTTCTTACATTTATTCAAATAAGCACCTTCGGTCTCATCTAAGCAGTGCGTGCATGCATTGTATCCCTTGTTTGTCTGTCCTGAAAGGTTACTAAGAGCAGGCCAATCATTGGTGGTCACGAAAAGCAACGCTCGTAGGTTAAATGACTCCTGTTTGTACTCATCCCATGCATGTACACCTTGTTTGCTCCACAACTGTAAGAGTTCTTCAAATAATGGCCGTAGGTAAACATCAATGTCGTTGCCGGGTTGCTTGGGGCCTTGGATGAGCACTGGCATCATAATGAACTTCCGCTTCATGCACAACCAAGGCGGAAGGTTATAGATACATAGAGTTACAGGCCAGGTGCTATGACTACAGCTCTGCTCCCCAAAAGGATTCATTCCATCTGTACTTAGACCAAACCTTAAGTTCCTCGCGTCATCTGCAAGGTCCGGGAACTCTATCTATTTTCCTCCACTGCGACCCATCAGCGGGGTGTCTCAGCATCTTGTCTTTCTTACGGTCTTCTTTGTGCCATCGCAACAACCTGGCATGCTCTTTATTTCTGAACAGACGTTTCAACCGTGGTATTATAGGAGCATACCACATAACCTTGGCAGGAACCCTCTTCCTAGGGGGCTCGCCCTCAACATCACCATGGTCATCTCGCCTGATCTTATACCGTAGTGCAGTGCATACCGGGCATTTTTCCAAATTTTCGTACTCAGCGTGGTAGTGGATGCAGTCATTAATGCATGCATGTATCTTCAGCACCTCTAATCCTAGAGGGCAGAGAACCTTCTTTGCTTCGTACGTACTGTCAGGCAATTCGTTAGCCTTTGGAAACCTCCTCTTCATTATTTTCAGTTACTTCTCAAATGGCTTGTCACATATACCAGCCTCTGCCTTCCATTGCAGCAACTCCAGTGTGGCACCGAGCTTTGTGTTGCCATCTTCGCAATTTGGGTATAACTTCTTTTTGTGATCATCTAACATGCCCTTTAACTTTCGCTTCTCGTTTTCAGTTTCCGCATCTCTGTGTGCATCAGCGATGGCCCGACGAAGATCATCATCAACGGGCTCATCTGATGCCTCTTCATCTTGATCACCTCCTCCTGCCTCCTCATCTTCACCATGCCCTGTTGCAGTATCACCGTAGTTAGGGTACATATCATCATCCTCTTCTTCTTCGTCGTCATCGTCTTCCATCATAACCCCTCTTTCTCCATGCTTGGTCCAACAATTATAGCTGGGCATGAAACCTTTCCAAAGCTGGTGGGAGTGAATGACTTGCCATTCAGGGTATTGCTTTAAGTTCCGGCAATCAACACATGGACAACACATATAACCATCCGCCTGTGGGTTTTCCTCAGCCACACGGAAAAATTCTTTCAGGCCCGAAGTGAACTCGGGCAGACGTCGGTGAACGTACATCCATTGTCGCCGGTTCATCTACATCAAATAATTAAGTTTATCAAAAAACCATTACAAAACATCATAATATATATATAGTGGATATTAGCACAGTACAAATGAAAGGGTAAAGTTGTTTAACCTTGATCGAGGAGGGAAAGAAAGAGGAGAAAGCTTAAGTGTCGCTCCGGCACCTCATTCTTTCAGACATTTCATCGAGCACCTTCTGTGCATGCCAAAGAAATGCAAGGTAGCACTCAACACACACACCTTTCTCCTAGAAAAAATGAAGTGAGTTGGCTGGTTGGGGGTGAGCTGAGCTGATATAGGGTTGGGGACCTTTTGCACCGGTTCGTGTTACGAACCGGTGCAAATGAGCTATCTTTTGCACCGGTTCGTAACACGAACCGGTGCTAAAGGTTCCTCGGCTGACAGGTGCATGGCGACGGACCTTTTGGACCGGTGTTACGAACCAGTGCAAAAGATAGCTCATTTGCACCGGTTCGTAACACGAACCGGTGCAAAAGGTCCCTCGAACGGCTGCGCCCCACGAACCGGTGCTAATGACCCCCTTTAGCACCGGTTCGTGCCAAAGCCGGTGCAAAAGCCATCTGGGGCAAAAAACGAAAGCCCTTGTTTCTACTAGTGCTTTGGCCTTGGTTCTTTGCTTCGAGTCGATTCTCGACATAGTCGGGAGATAAACCGCTGGTGGCAAGTAGTTGAGGGACTCCCGAAACAAACATAAACAAGAGAGATGGAGCAATCAATTAATCTTGGTGGCATATAGCGGACAGTTAATCTCATCGGTTCATCCCCGTTGGGAAGCTCTGCCGACTCCATCCCTTCAATGAATGTCATACAGAGTTGGCAACATCTTTTTGCAGCTTGTCCCGTCGCTCTGTCTGCCCTTCAAAAGAGAGCACATAATCATACTCGCATTGGCCTTGGGAAGGAACATCCTTATCAGTGTTCTTTGACTTTCAACTCGCTGGCAGAGCCCTATTGGTGTCGGATAATGTAGGCGCGAAATTGACCATGGACTCCTTCTTTCCCTCGAATTGACAATCATCTCGTTAAGGGTTTCATGGAAATTTTGCATTGGTCGTTATCTTTTAAAGGGGATACGCCGGTGATCGGATGATCTTCTTCCTTCTTTCCTATTCGTTTCCAACCTTCATCAAGCTCTCCCACTGGTCTTGTTCGTTGAGATGACGTTAGGAGTACTCTGTAATGGCTCGAAGGTGGAAACAAAGAACCTTCGTGTCTTCGAGGATGGTGGGATTCGTCCAGAAGGAAGCTGGCAGGTCCCCACCTCCAAGGTTCAACCAAAAGTCAAACCATATGAGTTCATTGTTTTCACAAATTTCCTAGAGCCCGGCCTCGCCTTCCCTTCGTTCGAATTTTTCTGGGAGTTCTTTTCTTTCTTCAACCTCGAGCCTCATGCTATTGGACCCGACTCCATTATGCAACTCAGATGTTTTATTGCGTTTTGCGGGTGTTACCTTGGTTACACTCCCTTTTCCCCTCTGGCTTGCACTATTTTACCGCGAGTTCCAAACTGAGTTAGTGGCACCAACTCAAGGGCTTGTGCTCCCCTTGGCAGCGTTGCCTTCCGTCTTCATCGTGGGGCGGACTATGTCGGCGCTTTTGTTATATGAGAGAGAACATTCTAATTGGGCAACACGCACCATCATGATCTAGTAATCTAAATGAAGAATTATGGCGTCTCGTTGGTCTCTAGATGAACAAGCCAATGCGGAACCCAACGTTTTTGCATGTTCGAGGTAGTATAGTTGACTAGTGGCAGTTGCTAGCGCCATGATATTATCTTAGCTACAGAAGAGAAATTGTAGTTTAGGTTAGCCAGGAGCTGTTTGATTTATGCATCATCCTAAAAACTTTGAAGAATTTGACATAGAGGACCAAATAATTATGCATAATTGTTTTCATGGGCGAGCAGGGTTGTCTGAGTTTGGTTTTTTTTTTTACATAATTAAGGAGGGTGTTTGAGTTGTGATCACGGTCCTGTACAAGTTGTAATACTATGTGGCTTAGCTGCGACTTTGAATCCAAACAGGTATCGACTTGAATCCAAACATGTACCGAAGTACGTGTGCTTCTCCAGTTCTTCTCGAATGCTCGCTCTGCATCCCGTGGGTCGGTGGACACCTGACTAGCTGGGTGGGATTCGGATTCGGGATCACTTCGCCGACTGCCACAGGATATGTGAAGAGCGCAACGCCTTCAAAAGGCCACGCATCTACCAGGCTACAGGCACAGCAGCATCGAAATCGTCTCAGGCGGAACAGAGCAGCCAAGAGAGATCTTGTTGCGCTAGCGCAAACGACGACGAACCCTAGCTAGTACGTAAGGAGAGAACACACCAGATCGTCGACATCTCTTACACCTCGAGCGAGCAATGGCGGAGATGCAGCAGGCGGACGGTCACACGACGGTCCTGTGCGCGAACGACTGCGGCTTCTTCGGCAGCGCGGCGACCGGCAACCTCTGCTCCAAGTGCTTCAAGGAGCAGCAGCAGATCATCGGCGTCGCTGCCGTCGGTGGCGCGCCCCCGGTGGACAGCGTCGTGTCCAACTTCGCGTCGCTGCGGATCAAGGAGTCAGGCGGACATCGTGCTACGGCTGCCACCGGAGTCGGAGGCGAGGTGCTGGCCGGGAAGGAGGTGGTTCTGACGACCGCTACCAAGAACCGGTGTGAGACGTGCCGGAAGAAGGTGGGGCTGCTCGGGTTCGCGTGCCGCTGCGGCGGCACCTACTGCGGCGCGCACCGCCACGCCGGCGCGCACGCCTGCGGGTTCGACTACAAGGCGGCTGGCCGCGAGCAGATCGCGCGTCAAAATCCCCTCGTTGTAGCATCCAAGCTCGACAGGATTTGACTTCGAGATCGTTTCAATGAGTAGAGATAGTAGCTTAGTTTAGCCTTTTATTATGTTTTCTGTTGTTGTTTCCACCACTTTGTTAAAACATTCACATGTGCATATAAACACTCTCATATACGTATATATATAAATAATTTCCGGTATCTACCTCTCACATTTTTTCCTAAAATAAACATTATTTGACTTGATTTTCTTCTGCTAATTGGCCAAGATCAAAATATGGCGTGCGATGTACTTTGCTAGCAAACTGCGCTGAAAACCATCCGTGTGCTTTGTTCTCCCACGAAATATCACTGCTGTTTCTTCTTAAGTTCAATGATCTATCTCCTTCTTTCGGTTGTTTGTCTCACTTAGTTGCAAGTGAATTTTGCGATTACAAGAGTCATGCAGCTGGCAAAAAATAGCATGCCACCATACACGCACACCACGCTCCATAGATTTACATGAGCGTCTCTCCAAGCTGAACTGTGAAATTTCTTTTCTTTTTTCTCGAAAAGTCCATTGGTATATTCATAATCTTCAATAGTAGTACAAAAAAAACTAAAACTAATAAAATTACAAGAAAATCTTTCAACCAGCTAGCAACGACTACGAACTAAACTGTGAAAATAATGTCTAAAATAACTATGAACAAGTTTGCCAAGCCCTTCATTTTTCCTTTCCTTTCCATTCCTCTCCTCTCACCAAGTCTCCACAACTTTTCACTTCAGAGTCGGCCTCGGCCAGCCAGATCCAAGCCCTCTCGCCAGCGGTGTCCGCGGCGGAGTGTGTAGAGATGGAGTAGGATACCGGCCTTCTATGTACAACAGTTGTGGTAAGTTGAGGTGTAGGTTTGGTCGAGGTATAGGGTTTTACCTTGTGGCGTTTGGCTTCTGGTTGTCAGTTCCGAAGCTCTAGTGGTCGGAGCCGAAGGTAGCCGACGGCAGGATCTCTGCCTCCCCTTCAATAATGCTCGGTGGCTGCCCAGATATGCGGGACTTGGTCACCATGACTCTGATGTATGTCGACGGACCGGTGAGACATATGCTACAGGGTTAGATTAGATGAGGTGGAGAACGTTGGCAACATTGGAGATCCTGGACAAGATTGGCACACGCAACGATGTACCTAGGTTTGGCCCCTCATGGTGGAGGTAAAGACCTATTCCTGGTTGATTGTATTCATAGATGTGTTTACAAGTCGTCATATGCGAATGGCGGACGAATGTGATCTAGGGTTTCTACCTCTAGCATATCCTTATATAGGCGATTCAGTCTAGGGTTGCACAATATTATCATGGGATTTCTATTTTTGTGCCCCTAGTTCGTTAGTTGTACTCAGTTTTCTCCAGCCCCTTAGTTTTTCCTCAGTTTTCCCCTCC
>NW_025901068.1:0-31894 GCF_022539505.1 Lolium rigidum | reverse complement strand
TTTCGCCCGTAGGAATTAAGCGATATCAGTCAAAGACCTTCAATAGGAGACCTTTCTTCGCAGACCGCCGTATTGGGGAATCCAGGGTGAAATGCGAAAATGAGAGAATCAGAACAAGAATGGAAACCAGATATAATGCTTTGCCTTCTCTCTCAAGATATTCCAGGGATAAGTGAATACTCCATCGATAACCTAGATTGTCCACTCTTATGCTTGTGCCTTTGCTAACCTTTGACTTGTCTGTCTAGATATTCATGAAAAAAGTGAGAGATACCTTTCCAGATTGAGTGAAGACTCCATCATGCCTTGACCCAGTACAGTAGCTTATCCCAGTCTAGCTATCAATCAATGCCATTAAGCTTATTCCTATCTATCGATTGTGTGGGTCTGGCTCGGAGATCACCTCTCAATGGTTGTAGTAATGCCGTAAGATCCATAAGAGGGCTTGCCTGGGTAATTCAATGCCGTTGAATCGATCTGAAGTAGTCATTTCTTCAAGATCCCAGTGTCAATGAGGATAAGTTGAATGCTCATGCCGAACAGTACAGGTTTTCCTTCCTTAAGTACCGGTTGGTATCCAGCTGATCCAGCAGCTAAAGTATACTCGTTCCTTCATAATCACCTGAATCTTTCATTGGAGTCATGCGGAGCTCAGAAGAAAGTAGAAACTGCCTGGCCATGCTGAGATTGTAGTAGGCACTCGCGAGGACTATGACATGACCGGTACCGATATCTGTTCAAGAAGTCAGTACTTATGCGTTACTGAACAAAGTGAAATCCATCAGAAGAACATAGCGCATTCCTTTCTATGCCTTCGTGGAACATAGTTAGATGCCGTAGGCAAGAGAAATAGCAGGCGTTTCCTTCGGTTAGTCTACCCGAGCAGCCTGGATCCCCGTTTGTATCGAGAAGGCCTCCGAACCAGGATAAAATCATTGTGCTTTGGAGCGAGAAGAAGCCTTGCCGTAGTGGGAAAGTACCGAGCTGAGCCGATCACACAATTCCGATACGGATCTTGCCACTATCACTTTTCCATATCTTTCACCCCCTTACTCTTACTAAATAGGTCCTTGCTCTCGCCTCGGGCAGAGTTTTCTCATAGCCCTTCCTTTTGGGAATTGAACCCCGTGCCTTCTGATCAAAAGCAGATTTCGTTGAGAAGATGTCATGGTTGTCGGGGATCCAAAGTAGTTTATCTTTATCACCAGCAAAGCATAGAATATGGAACAAAGAAATGGTGTATAATACCCGTATTCCAATAAGAAATCACTTAATCTGCTGCCCATGTTGAAAAACCTCTTACTTGTACGAGCTATGGTACTGGCGTACCTCTAAAGTTGTGCCCCGAGGCCAGTTCATCATCTTGATCTTTTGGTTAGTACGAACGATGAAGCAGCAGATACCGGGGTTCTTGCTTGCCTTGTCTCTGACTGCGACTTGCCTAGGTATCCACCTTAGGCGCCGCTCTCTTGTTTCACTCACAATTCCGTAGTTGACTGAGCAATTTCGTCATTTCCAAAAGTGCACTTCGTTTTTCACTGGCTCGGGCGTACCCCGACCGAAGGGAGTGAAATCGGTGCCTTTTCTTTCCCATGCAAATTCATATGGCACTTCCCACAAGCAAGGGATACAGTGGTCGGTGATGTTAAGAAAGTCAGTATGCTTGCTACCTAGTAGTTATGCCCGTACGAAAGAGCACTAGTGGACTTTGAAGCAGGTTTAAGCAAAGGAAGTTTGTGAAAGGCGCCAGCTCTCCCCCAATTTACTAAGTGTTCGCTGAAGTGGAGGGAAGCACTTTCTTATCTATCTTGAATGCAAATGCAATGGGCTCCTTCCATCATACTCGGTGTATACTGTCTACTTCATCTTATCATAGAATAACTGCAAGCCATAACATCTAATGGATATGGGAATCGGGCATTAACATTGGATTGAATCAAACAACAGCTCTAGTACTTTCGCAAGACCCTATGCTTTCTTTTGATGACAGCCCTGGAGTGTAGGAACATGGTTCTTTGTTGATCGCCTCTCGGCTCACTCACCTTGTCTGTCTTCCTCTCTTGCTCCGAGCTTAACAAGCAGATGCTTTAGTGCTAGGCTGGAAAGCTATTAGCGGATCTTTTGTATAGGGCAGGCAGAGCGCTCGAGAGCTAGATTGGCTAGTGAACAAAGAACCATCCTCAATAGATGAATTTGGTAATCGAGACAGGCCGACCTATTTCTGAATCGGGTCTCTCTCTAGATGTCCCCTACGCCCTGGCCGGTGCCAAATCAGGAACTTAAACAAAAAAAAATAAGAATTGGGATGGGGATCACGAAGAAAAAGAAGAAGCAATAGTCGACCTTGTCTGGTCGAGAAATGCCCAATGCAAATGCACCGATGTACCGAAGGGAAGTAGAAACTTCTCTGTAACATGGCCAGATACCGGTCCCACCAACCTTTGAGTTATTGGCTCGCGTTGGCAGCATTCATGAGTCGCTCCTTCATGCTTCTTCCTTGTGTCCCTTGAGATTCTGATTTGGAGATGGATTCGGGCTACATGGTATATGTTTTTGCCTTTGTTCAACAACCGGCTCAACCGAAACAACCGCTAGACAATATAAATCAGGTATCTCCGATACTGCATCATTCCACTACCTTCGTCTTTTTTTGTACTCGCTTTCGTCCGGAGTCGAGCTCACTATCCGATCCCACTTACGAACTTCACGCCTAGGAGCACTAAGAGTCTAGAAACAGTAGCTTAGTTTCCTTTCTTCCATGTGAATAGCTTACCAACGGAGAAACATGAAAGTACTACCCAAAGGTGAGATGGAAGTTTGAGAAGAGAGACCGCCTATTGTACACGTCTCCTTCTTTTCCTGACTCTAGTGAAGGTTTAGGCTTTCCTACCGAGGATCCTGGCAATGAAATATTCTTCTTGAAGGGGAAAGTGGGGGCTACTGAATCCAACTCAAGAAATCATGCTTTCCAGCAAAGCCCTGGACCTGCTGGAAATGTGCAATCAAGATTGGATTTGGTCGCGGATGATCCCTTATTTGAGTGATAAGTTCGAGTACCAATTTACTGTAGACAGGGAAAGAATCACCTATGATAATAAATCCAGCAAGAATAACCAGAGAGCTAGTTGCCTGCATGCCTGAGAGTGACCCCCTACTTGTTGCTTAAGCCATATCTCTATGTTGAGTGGGTGAGTGGAGCGAGTGAAGGAAACGCTATGTCAGGGTCAGGCTGAACTAAGTCAGTCGCCTCAAAGAGTCGATTCGCATTCTTCAAGTAGAGCCCTTGATCTGGTATCAGCATTCGATGGAAAGCAAACAAGCGTCTCTGAAGTGGTGCGGTCTTCGCTTCGTCTTGAGGAGTAGAGGGTCACCAGGGTGAACAAACATACCGAACCGGGATTCCAGTACCCATAGAAAACGACCAAGGCTCGGGTCAACAGTTAGAAAATGACCTACTTAGCTCAGTTGGTAGAGCGGTGGATTGAAAATCCTCGTGTCACCAGTTCAAATCTGGTTCCTGGCACAGAAAAAAGGATCTACCTAATAGGTTCTCCCTGGACTCTACGCAGGACTTCTTTCTAAGCCTCACATAATTTGAATTTCTCTGACATTCCATGTTTCCGAAACGGATCCTATAAAATATTTCACTTTTTCTATGATCATCTCTATTTTAGGTATTCGGGGAATCCTCCTTAATAGACGAAATATTCTTATTATGTCAATGCCAATTGAATCAATGTTATTAGCTGTCAATTTGAACTTTTTGGTATTTTCCGTTTCTTTGGATGATATGATGGGTCAATCATTTGCTTCATTAGTTCCAACAGTGGCAGCTGCAGAATCTGCTATTGGATTAGCCATTTTCGTTATTACTTTTCGAGTCCGAGGGACTATTGCTGTCGAATCTATAAATTGCATTCAAGGTTAAACATAACTACAGGAGAGTTACCAAATACAAAGTTCTGTTCTCCTTTCGTTCTCTTCTTTCTTTTCTTTTTGCCATCAAATAGCTTCGATTTCCATTATCCGTTGTATCAAAATCAATATCATAATCAAGTAGATAATGCGATGACTGCCTATCTCTTTCGAGAAGTAGTCCTTTTTCCTATACTTATTAGATGGGGTAGGCTTCAATAGCTGGAATCTTTCCATTCGTATACGTTATGAGCTCCTGCTTAAGGTTCTGGGCTACGAATTCCTTCCTTGGTCCCTTCCTTCGCTAGCCCTATTCCTAAACCTATTCCTTGCATACGAGCGAGGCCCACGCAAATACTACGTACGATTCGTAGTCCTACGTACGATATTAAATAAATCAAAACTACGATTGATTCCCACGAGCTAAAGGTCAATACGAGCGTTGCACTAGCGAAATCTAAAGGATTTGTATCCCCACACATCCTGCTTGTAGTATTGTATTGTCATCCGAGAAATTATCTAGTTGTAGGCGGAGACAAGCATCGGCTTCCGTGAAAAGAAAAGGTGGGTACGGTTTTCCTATCCTCGCCCTCGGCAAAGCAAAGCAGACAAGGGCCGAGAAGAGCACGGCAATGCGGAAGTCAACGAAGCGAAGTCCGGAAGTACGGTTCAATTTCCTACTGGAGGTAAGGCCCGGGACAAAGGTTTTGATAAGTAAATAGTAGTAGTTGTTGCTTTCTCGGCTATTCCAATAGAAATGATTGAAATTCTCGTATAGTAGTAGACGGCAGCAACGGTAAGGTTTTCAACGGCAACTTCGATTGCGCCCCATCTCTACTTTGATAAAAAGGTTCTATCCTCGGATTCGCAATAGCGACAAAGAAAAAGGAAGGGGCGGGTCCGATTAGACGATCATCCTCATCCGAATCATAATTATCTACTTGAACAGATTCAATGTGTTCATCATGGGAAATGAGATGTTGTTGTTTAGCAGGCTGATCCCTTTCTTCGAGAAACTGCTCCTCGGATCCAACTGCTGCGTATATGACCTTAGTATCAGGCACTGCGAAATCCTCTACGGAAACAACGGTACTTCCGAATCCTAATCCTAAAAGGCACCTGCTCCTAAAGCAATTATCGTAAATAGAGGTACGGCCCTCCAGCGCTAAATCGGATTTCTCGGAAGGATTGCTTGATCGAAAGGCAGGATTGGTTGGCAAAACAGCTTTAGCGATGACCAGGATTCGTACTATTCCTACGAAGCGAGGGACGAGCGAGGCCTAGGATTAGGAATTGGAATCCCCACATGCATAGAAGGGTACGGCCCTTTCCCCACAGTCACGGCACCTCGGCCGAAGACACCTATTCCCTTTCTTTCCAACAAGGGCACGGCTCAAATCAATTAAATAATACTATTCCTCGGCAAATCAATTATCCAACGGTACGGCTAAGCCAATTGATCTTCTCCTCGGCTCCACGAAGCGAAGGCAGGCCGGGCAAAGCAAAGAAATAAAAGTAATTTCACCCCCATTAGTACGAGTGCACTTACCCCCTTAACAGCAGCTTCCGAGAAATATTTCTCTCTTTAACCACGGGATACGCTAGAGCTATTCCTAGAGGTACGAGCGGCAAAGGAACAAGACGATCTGTTTATCTGCTCGGGAATCGAATCCGTATCCTAGGTTTCCTATTGGAGGTTCCCAGCGACATGTGCCATATTTAGAGCTATTCCTACTCATAAGAGAAATAAATAATCCTTTCCTCGGGCGCCTTCTTTGACGGCTCCTATCCCTAGACATAGGAATGTAGTATTCCGATCCTACAACGGTAGTTCCTCATCCTCATCTGGATAGAGCTTTTTGAGGGACCCCCTTCTACCTTTGCTTTGGTCAACGGAACACTTCGAAGTAGAGGCTCCTGATTGAGAAACAATCATTAATGCGGTGCGTGAGCTGGGTTCGTCGTGAGACAGTTCGGTCCATATCCGGTGTGGGCGTAGAGTAGTAGTAGCACCTATTTCCTGAGTCCCGTTCTATTGAGTTGAGCTCGTAACGAACAAGCAACGGCGCCTCGGCAAAGCAATTATCTAGCGGAAGTCTTTTCGAAAAGTTATTTTCATATAGTAGCAAAAGTACTAAACCCGAATTTCCCTTTGGAATGAGCCCTTGCTTTTTCGAAAAGTTATTTTTACATAGATGGAAAAAAGATAGGATTGAGGCGCATCTCTCCAATTGATCGGCTAAGACAAAGCAGTTCAAAGCAAAGGTTTTGTTATTGAAAGCACTACTTTTACATATATATGAAGATGAGTTTTATCAAATCCTGTGGTGACTTCCCAAGGTAAAAATGTGAAGTAAGGATTTCCCATATATATGAAACTAAAATGAACCCTCCTCGGCTAAGGTTGAATCAGATATAGAAGAAGCGGAAGCAGGAAGCTGAAGGATATCCGTAGCGAATGAGGAATAGGACATGCATGTGAGCTAGCGAAAAGGGAATAGCACATTCTCTAGGGTTCGTATCAAGCGCTAGC
The DNA here is from genome assembly GCF_022539505.1 of Lolium rigidum. NCBI lineage: Eukaryota > Viridiplantae > Streptophyta > Magnoliopsida > Poales > Poaceae > Lolium > Lolium rigidum. Next base: position 25,446 of record NW_025901068.1, on the reverse strand, counting down.
AAATGGAGATTTCTCGGGTCAATCGAATCCGTATCCTCGAGCGAAAGGTCTGTCCTCTAATGAGGAGCTCCTTGCTTTTTTTTTTTGATCCGTGAATCCAAAGCTTTGGGAGAAGAGGGGATCTGTACCTTCATCTGAAAACTATTCGCCGGTTGTCCGCATTCCTCTCCTCGAGCGAAAGGTGTTCCCACGCAATCGCTATCGCTGTTCCTACGACGTAGTCAATACGCATTGGAATAATGGCATCCCCTCCACCATAGTAAGAAGTAACGGGTCTACGCCCTGCTTCCTTGTTCGGTTCTGGTTACGGGAACGGTTGACTTTCGAAATAAAATACCCTTCTTCCCTGTTTTGCAAATTCACCTAGAGCTAGCGAAGCGAGTCCGTTTCCTAAGGACGAGCGATGAAGAGCTTTTTAGAATGAAATATTGGTCTACGCCCTCCTTTGATGCCCAGAGGAAGAAAAGCGAAGGCAAAGCAATGGCATGGGCATGAAAGGCTACGTAAATAAGTACTTCCCCGAAAGAAAGGGGGCAGTCTAAGGCGGGACCTATCCACTACTTGTGAAGTAATAGAAGAGAGGATTTCTCGTATCTAGCGGAAGTACCACTACCAATGCTAGGCTCCGTAGAAAGGACATCGGCTCCTACGCATTAGCGAACCTACGAGAAATGAAATACGAATTATTAGCGCTATTAGGGACGAGCTCCTGCTTCCTCGGTTTCCTATCCGATCAGAAATCCTATCCTTGCTAAAACCAATCCAATCCACGAAAAGCATCGTATTGTAACACTTGTGAAAGGCTAGTGTTGTGAATTCGATTGAGTTCGAAAGCACATTCCCTTGCTAGAGATATTCCTTTTATTCATCCCGGATTGTGTGAATGCGTTCACACCTATCCCGAGTGGGTATAGTTACGTGGTTAAGTAATCCCTTCCTATGCGAGGTTCATTGTATGAGAGAACATAAGGAAAGGCTTGATACATCCATGTCTAGCTCATGTCGATCTTCGTGTCATTTTGCTTTCATTAGCTCAGTAGGATAGTCCACGTTGCTAGGATGTGTGGGTCTAGTCAGGTCGTGACCCTCGATCAAACCATCCTAGCAATGCCCTCTTCTCAAAACAGGCGTTCGATGTACGGATCATCGCCGCGGGGGTGGAAATTGGAATTGGAAGGTTTGACAGCCAAGGAGCGGCAAATAAGTCAATCTCTTCGACATAGCTGAAGAGAAAAGGAATAATAATCTCTTTCTTAAAAAGTAAATAGAAGTATCAATGACAAATCCAATTGAAAGGTTCCTCATAAGACTTTTTGGTAAAGACGTAAATGGCCTACGGGATGATGTGTTAACCACCTGTTGGTTCAGCTTTTCCCCCCTTGCGTGATTTTAGGTCTGGGAATGCATCAGGTGATGCCACTTCAGCCCGTAAGTCCCATTATGTAAACATGATCCTGTAGATGTAGCATTGCTCGGATTTGGGTTACAGGATGATGTAGGGATCAGTGTGGCACCCCCGGGATCAGGGTTAGACAAATACCAGATCTTCGTCTGACATAAGCCTAACCTCGAGCTCGGAAGACTACAGTGAGAGAATCGGTAACACAACAGTGACTCTACGACTCAAAAGGATATATTACAACTCTTAACAGAGTAAGATCCAAATTATTACACGCAGAGGTCACCGACCCAACATTCAACAAGCAACGGAAGCAAATTATGTTATTCTAAATAACAAGATAGCAAAGGGCTTAAGAAGCCATAACATAAAGCGACGTCCCAGCCCATAAGTCGCAGGCTGCTGCCTGGGAACTCCAAACTAACCATCGATGTTAACGTAGAAACCACCTTCGGCTGTAGCAACTTCATCTGAAACAAAAGCATGCAAAGCTGAGTACAGGGACTCAGCAAGACTTAGTACAACCTTTTAGCAACGCGGGTATGCGGGCTTTCTGGTAGATCTTCTTTTGCGTAAAGCCAGTTTTCCTTTGTAAGATGAGAGAGAAGAGAAGCTCGACTACTCAGAACCTTTGAAAGGGGATAAGAGAGCGACATCTCTATCTCTGTTGATCATCATATTGTATCCACCAATCTTCATCATTGATGGCGTGTATTTCACACGTTCGTTGGGCAACCCCAAGAGGAAGGTATGATGCGCACAGCAGCAAGTTTTCCCTCAGAAAGAAACCAAGGTTTATCGAACCAGGAGGAGCCAAGAAGCACGTTGAAGGTTGATGGCGGCGAGATGTAGTGCGGCGCAACACCAGGGATTCCGGCGCCAACGTGGAACCTGCACAACACAACCAAAGTACTTTGCCCCAACGAAACAGTGAGGTTGTCAATCTCACCGGCTTGCTGTAACAAAGGATTAACCGTATTGTGTGGAAGATGATTGTTTGCAGAGAAAACAGTAAAAACAAGTATTGCAACAGATTTGTATTTCAGTATAAAAGAATGGACCGGGGTCCACAGTTCACTAGAGGTGTCTCTCCCATAAGACGAACAGCATGTTGGGTGAACAAATTAAAGTTGGGCAATTGACAAATAAAGAGAGCATGACAATGCACATACATATCATGATGAATATAGTGAGATTTAATTGGGCATTACGACAAAGTACATAGACCGCCATCCAACTGCATCTATGCCTAAAAAGTCCACCTTCAGAGTTATCATCCGAACCCCTCCGGTATTAAGTTGCTAACAACGTAAAATTGCATTAAGTATGGTGCGTAATGTAATCAACAACTACATCCTTAGACATAGCATCAATGTTTTATCCCTAGTGGCAACAAGCACAACACAACCTTAGAACTTTCTCGTCATCGTCCCGTGTGTCAATGCGGGCATGAACCCACTATCGAGCATAAGTACTCCCTCTTGGAGTTAAAAGCATCTACTTGGCCGAGCATCTACTAATAACGGAGAGCATGCAAGATCATAAACAACACATAAGCATAACTTTGATAATCAACATAACAAGTATTCTCTATTCATCGGATCCCAACAAACGCAACATATAGAATTACGTATAGATGATCTTGATCATGATAGGCAGCTCACAAGATCCGACAATGATAGCACAATGGGGAGAAGACAACCATCTAGCTACTGCTATGGACCCATAGTCCAGGGGTAGAATACTCACTCATCACTCCGGAGGCGACCATGGCGGTGTAGAGTCCTCCGGGAGATGATTCCCCTCTCCGGCAGGGTGCCGGAGGCGATCTCCAGGATCCCCCGAGATGGGATCGGCGGTGACGGCGTCTCGCAAGGTTTTCCGTATCGTGGCTCTCTGCATCGGGGGTTTCGTCACGGAGGCTTTAAGTAGGCGGAAGGGTAGGTCAAAAGGCGGCACAGGGGGCCCAAACCACAGGCCGGCGCGGCCAGGGGGGGGGGGCCGCGCCGCCCTAGGGTTTGGCCACCCTGTTGCCCCTCTTCGTCTCGTCTTCGGTCTTCTGGAAGCTTCGTGTAAAAATAGGCCTCTGGGCTTTTATTTCGTCCAATTCCGAGAATATTTCTTTACTAGGATTTCTGAAACCAAAAACAGCAGAACAACAGAATCGGCACTTCGGCATCTTGTTAATAGGTTAGTTCCGTAAAATGCACGAATATGACATAAAGTGTGCATAAAACATGTAGATAACATCAATAATGTGGCATGGAACACAAGAAATTATCGATACGTTGGAGACGTATCAGCATCCCCAAGCTTAGTTACGCTCGTCCCGAGCAGGTAAAACGATAACAAAGATAATTTCTGGAGTGACATGCCATCATAATCTTGATCATACTATTTGTAAAGCATATGTAAAGAGTGCAACGATCAAAACAATGTGTATGACATGAGTAAACAAGTGAATCATAAAGCAAAGACTTTTCATGAATAGCACTTCAAGACAAGCATCAATAAGTCTTGCATAAGAGTTAACTCATAAAGCAATAATTCAAAGTAAAGGTATTGAAGCAACACAAAAGAAGATTAAGTTTCAGCGGTTGCTTTCAACTTGTAACATGTATATCTCATGGATATTGTCAACATAGAGTAATATAATAAGTGCAATAAGCAAGTATGTAGGAATCAATGCACAGTTCACACAAGTGTTTGCTTCTTGAGGTGGATAGAAATAGGTGAACTGACTCAACATTGAAAGTAAAAGAATGGTCCTCATAGAGGAAAAGCATCGATTGCTATATTTGTGCTAGAGCTTTGATTTTGAAAACATGAAACAATTTTGTCAACGGTAGTAATAAAGCATATGCATCATGTAAATTATATCTTATAAGTTGCAAGCCTCATGCATAGTGTACTAATAGTGCTCGCACCTTGTCCTAATTAGCTTGGACTACCTGGATTATCACCGCAATACATATGCTTTAACCAAGTTTCACAAAGGGGTACCTCTATGCCGCCTCGTACAAAGGTCTAAGGAGAAAGCTCGCATTTGGATTTCTCGCTTTTGATTATTCTCAACTTAGACATCCATACCGGGACAACATAGACAACGAGATAATGGACTCCTCTTTGAATGCTTTAAGCATTTGACAACAATTAATTCTTTTCTCATTAGAGACTTGAGGATATTTGTCCAAAACTGAAACTTCCACCATGAATCATGGCTTTAGTTAGCGGCCCAATGTTCTTCTCTCACAATATGCATGCTCAAACCATTCAACTCGGTGTAGATCGCCCTTACTTCGTACAAGACGAACATGCATAGCAACTCACATGAAATTCAACAATGAGTTGATGGCGTTCCCCGATAAACATGGTTATCGCACAACAAGCAACTTAATAAGAGATAAAGTGCATAATTACATATTCAATACCACAATAGTTTTTAAGCTATTTGTCCCATGAGCTATATATTGCAAAGGTGAATGATGGAGTTTTAAAGGTAGCACTCAAGCAATTTACTTTGGAATGGCGGGAAAATACCATGTAGTATAGGTAGGTATGGTGGACACAAATGGCATAGTGGTTGGCTCAAGTATTTTGGATGCATGAGAAGTATTCCCTCTCGATACAAGGTTTAGGCTAGCAAGGCTTATTTGAAACAAACACAAGGATGAACCGGTGCAGCAAAACTCACATAAAAGACATATTGAAAACATTATAAGACCCTACACCGTCTTCCTTGTTGTTCAAACTCAATACTAGAAATTATCTAGACCTTAGAGAAACCAAATATGCAAACCAAATTTTAGCATGCTCTATGTATTTCTTCATTAATGGGTGCAAAGCATATGATGCAAGAGCTTAAACATGAGCACAACAATTGCCAAGTATCACATTACCCAAGACATTTATAGCAATTACTACATGTATCATTTTCCAATTCCAACCATATAACAATTTAACGAAGGAGAAACTTCGCCATGAATACTATGAGTAGAAACCAAGGACATATTTGTCCATATGCTACAGCGGAGCGTGTATCTCTCCCATAAAGTGAATGCTAGGATCCATTTTATTCAAACAAAACAAAAACAAAAGCAAACCGACGCTCCAAGAAAAAGCACATAAGATGTGGCCGAATAAAAATGTAGTTTCAGGGGAGGAACCTGATAATTTGTCGATGAAGAAGGGGATGCCTTGGGCATCCCCAAGCTTAGACGCTTGAGTCTTCTTGATATATGCAGGGGTGGACCACCGGGTGCATCCCCAAGCTTAGAGCTTTCACTCTCCTTAATCATGTTGCATCATACTCCTCTCTTGATCCTTAAAAACTTCCTCCACACCAAACTCGAAACAACTCATTAGAGGGTTAGTGCACAATATAAATTAACATATTCAGAGGTGACACAATCATTCTTAACACTTCTGGACATTGCATAATGCTACTGGACATTAGTGGATCAAAGAAATTCATCCAACATAGCGAAAGAGGCAATGCGAAATAAAAGGCAGAATCTGTCAAAACAGAACAGTTCGTATTGACGAATTTTAAAATGGCAGCAGACTTGCTCAAACGAAAATGCTCAAATTGAATGAAAGTTGCGTACATATCTGAGGATCATGCTCGTAAATTGGCGTAATTTTCTGAGCTACCTACAGGGAGATAGACCCAGATTCGTGACAGCAAAGAAATCTGGAACTGCGCAGTAATCCAAATCTAGTACTTACTTTTCTATCAACGGCTTAACTTGGTACAACAAAACTCAAAACTAAGATAAGGAGAGGTTGCTACAGTAGTAAACAACTTCCAAGACACAAAATAAAAACAAAGTACTGTAGGTAAAAATATGGGTTGTCTCCCATAAGCGCTTTTCTTTAACGCCTTTCAGCTAGGCGCAGAAAGTGTGTATCAAGTATTATCAAAGGGTGGTACTTCTACAGCGGGGTGCGGAGCTTTCTCAACTATGCATACTATCTTTTCTATGTGAGTTTCAGAGGCCCCCTTTTCATTAGTCTTGGGTTTGCTACTCTCATCAAACAAATCTTCAGGAACAAGCCAAGCATAATTATTTTCTAGTGCATCATTCATAGCTAGGAGCTTGCATGGTATTGGTGCTTTGATCTCCCCACCATCATCAATATTATTAGTGTATCTTATTCTATCCATATCCATCTTTTCAAGGAGACTAACAAAGTTAGTAGGAGAACCAAGCATATTAAATTTAGCAAAGACCTTTCTAGCTTCTCTTGCTAGACCACCAAATTCTCTAAGAAGGGTTTCTAAAACAAAATCTTTCTTTTCCCCTTCTTCCATATCACCAAGTGTGAAAAACATGTGTTGGATTATAGGATTAAGATTAACAAATTTGGTTTCCAACAAGCGAACTAAATGCGCAGCGAGCAATTTCATAAGTAGGCGCAAGGTCTACCAAGTGTCTATCTTCAAAATTCTCAATGGTACTAACATGGTTGAAGAATTCTTCTATATTATTTCTCCCAACTATAGACCCACGTCCTACCGGTATGTTCTTTGTGGTAAAATTAAAAGGAAACATGATGAAATAAGTAAAGTAAATGCTAGTAACTAATTTTTTTGTGTTTTTGGTATAGCAAACAAGATAGCAAATAAAGTAAAACTAGCAACTAATTTTTTTGTATTTTGATTTAGTGCAGCAAACAAAGTAGTAAATAAAATAAAGCAAGACAAAAACAAAGTAAAGAGATTGAGAAGTGGAGACTCCCCTTGCAGCGTGTCTTGATCTCCCCGGCAACGGCGCCGAGAAAAAGAGCTTGATGGCGTGTATTTCACACGTTCGTTGGGCAACCCCAAGAGGAAGGTATGATGCGCACAGCAGCAAGTTTTCCCTCGAAAGAAACCAAGGTTTATCGAACCGGGAGGAGCCAAGAAGCACGTTGAAGGTTGATGGCGGCGAGATGTAGTGCGGCGCAACACCGGGGATTCCGGCGCCAACGTGGAACCTGCACAACACAACCAAAGTACTTTGCCCCAACGAAACAGGTGAGGTTGTCAATCTCACCGGCTTGCTCGTAACAAAGGATTAACCGTATTGTGTGGAAGATGATTGTTTGCGAGAGAAAACAGTAAAAACAAGTATTGCGAGTAGATTGTATTTCAGTAAAGAGAATTGGACCGGGGTCCACAGTTCACTAGAGGTGTCTCTCCCATAAGACGAACAAGCATGTTGGGTGAACAAATTACGGTTGAGCAATTGACAAATAAAGAGAGCATGACAATGCACATACATATCATGATGAATATAGTGAGATTTAATTGGGCATTACGACAAAGTACATAGACCGCCATCCAACCGCATCTATGCCTAAAAAGTCCACCTTCAGAGTTATCATCCGAACCCCTCCGGTATTAAGTTGCTAACAACGGACAATTGCATTAAGTATGGTGCGTAATGTAATCAACAACTACATCCTTAGACATAGCATCAATGTTTTATCCCTAGTGGCAACAAGCACAACACAACCTTAGAACTTTACGTCACTCGTCCCGGTGTCAATGCGGGCATGAACCCACTATCGAGCATAAGTACTCCCTCTTGGAGTTAAAAGCATCTACTTGGCCGAGAGCATCTACTAATAACGGAGAGCATGCAAGATCATAAACAACACATAAGCATAACTTTGATAATCAACATAACAAGTATTCTCTATTCATCGGATCCCAACAAACGCAACATATAGAATTACAGATAGATGATCTTGATCATGATAGGCAGCTCACAAGATCCGACAATGATAGCACAATGGGGAGAAGACAACCATCTAGCTACTGCTATGGACCCATAGTCCAGGGGTAGACTACTCACTCATCACTCCGGGGGCGACCATGGCGGTGTAGAGTCCTCCGGGAGATGATTCCCCTCTCCGGCGAGGGTGCCGGAGGCGATCTCCGAGATCCCCGAGATGGGATCGGCGGTGACGGCGTCTCAGTAAGGTTTTCCGTATCGTGGCTCTCGGTACTTGGGGTTTCGTCACGGATGCTTTAAGTAGGCGGAAGGATAGGTCAAAAGGCGGCACAGGGGGCCCAAACCACAGGCCGGCGCGGCCAGGGGGGGGGCGCCGCCCTAGGGTTTGGCCACCCTGTGGCCCCTCTTCGTCTCGTCTTCGGTCTTCTGGAAGCTTCGTGTAAAAATAGGCCTCTGGGCTTTTATTTCGTCCAATTCCGAGAATATTTCTTTACTAGGATTTCGAAACCAAAAACAGCAGAAAACAACAAGCGGCACTTCGGCATCTTGTTAATAGGTTAGTTCCAGAAAATGCACGAATATGACATAAAGTGTGCATAAAACATGTAGATAACATCAATAATGTGGCATGGAACACAAGAAATTATCGATACGTTGGAGACGTATCAATCATCTCGAACCACTATCCTCGGATCACCCCCTCAACACCCGTAGAAGGTGTCCGTAAACACACATTGATTGCCAAGTTTTACGGTTAGGTTCAAGTTGTCTATGATCTCCACGTCCGTTCCCAAGTCGTCCGTAACCGTGGACACGGCTTTTCGAAAAGATTTAACCCTGCAGGGGTGCACAACTTTACCCACACGTGCCAACCGACTCTTAATGCCAATATATTAGCTCTCTTCCTTGGAAAGCCGGCAGAGGGTGGTCGACCACGACCTTTACCTTGTGGAGCTCTTTCCGTGTGCCATTTAGAGTAATTAAGCATCATATTATCAAGAAGCTTTGTTGCTTCACCAAGAGTGATGGACATAAAGGTACCTCCAGCAGCTGAATCCAATAAATTCCGCGAAGAAAAATTTAGTCCTGCATAGAAGGTTTGGATGATCATCCAAGTAGTCGACTCCATGGGTTGGGCAATTTTTAACCGGAGATTTCATTCTTTCCCAAGCTTGAGAAACATGTTCATTATCCAATTGTTTAAAATTCATTATGCTACTCCTCAAAGATATAATTTTAGCAGGGGGATAATATCTACCAATAAAAGCATCCTTGCATTTAGTCCAGGAATCAATACTATTCTTAGGCAGAGATAGCAACCAATCTTTAGCTCTTCCTCTTAATGAGAAAGGAAACAATTTTAATTTTATAATATCACCATCTACATCTTTATACTTTTGCATTTCACATAATTCAACAAAATTATTGAGATGGGCAGAAGACATCATCAGAACTAACACCAGAAAATTGCTCTCTCATAACAAGATTAAGTAAAGCAGGTTTAATTTCAAAGAATTCTGATGTAGTAGCAGGTGGAGCAATAGGTGTGCATAATAAATCATTATTATTTGTGGTTGTGAAGTCACACAACTTAGTATTTTCAGGGGTAGCCATTTTAGCAGTAGTAAATTAAGCAAACTAGATAAAATAAATGCAGGTAAACTAATTTTTTTGTGTTTTTAATATGGAGTGCAAGACAGTAAATAAACTAAAGCTAGCAACTAATTTTTTTGTGTTTTGATATAATGCAGCAAAAAAAGTAGTAAATAAAATAAAGCAAGACAAAAACAAAGTAAAGAGATTGAGAAGTGGAGACTCCCCTTGCAGCGTGTCTTGATCTCCCAGAGCAACGGCGCCGGAAATTTAGCTTGATGACGCGTAAAGCACACGCCCGTTGGGAACCCCAAGTGGAAGGTGTGATGCGTACAGCAGCAAGTTTCCCTCAGTAAGAAACCAAGGTTTATCGAACCAGTAGCAGCCAAGAAGCACGTTGAAGGTTGATGGCGGCGGATGTAGTGCGGCACAACACCAGGGATTCTGGCGCCAACGTGGAACCTGCACAACACAACCAAAGTACTTTGCCCCAACAAAACAGTGAGGTTGTCAATCTCACCGGCTTGCTGTAACAAAGGATTAACCGTATTGTGTGGAAGATGATTGTTTGCAAGAAAACAAGTAAAGAACAAGTATTGCAGCAGATTTGTATTTCAAGTATAAAAGAATGGACCGGGGTCCACAGTTCACTAGAGGTGTCTCTCCCATAAGATAAAAGCATGTTGGGTGAACAAATTACAGTCGGGCAATTGACAAATAGAGAGGGCATAACAATGCACATACATGTCATGATAAGTACAGTGAGATTTAATTGGGCATTACGACAAAGTACATAGACCGCCATCCAACCGCATCTATGCCTAAAAAGTCCACCTTCGGAGTTATCGTCCGAACCCCTTCCAGTATTAAGTTGCAAAGCAACAGACAATTGCATTAAGTATGGTGCGTAATGTAATCAATAACTACATCCTCGAACATAGCATCAATGTTTTATCCCTAGTGGCAACATCACAACACAACCTTAGGGGTTTCTGTCACTCCCCCAGGTGTCAATGCAGCCATGAACCCACTATCGAGCATAAATACTCCCTCTTGGAGTTACTAGCTTTAACTTGGCCAGAGCCTCTACTAATAACGGAGAGCATGCAAGATCATAAACAACACATAGGTAATAACTTGATAATTAACATAACATGGTATTCTCTATCCATCGGATCCCGACAAACACAACATATAGCATTACGGATAGATGATCTTGATCATGTTAGGCAGCTCACAAGATCCAACAATGAAGCACAATGAGGAGAAGACAACCATCTAGCTACTGCTATGGACCCATAGTCCAGGGGTGAACTACTCACTCATCACTCCGGAGGCGACCATGGCGGTGTAGAGTCCTCCGGGAGATGAATCCCCTCTCCGGCGAGGGTGCCGGAGGAGATTTCCGGAATCCCCGAGATGGGATTGGCGGCGGCGGCGTCTCCGGAAGGTTTTCCGTATCGTGGTTTTTCGCATCGGGGTTTTCGCGACGGAGGCTTTAAGTAGGCGGAAGGGCGGAGTCGGGGGCCGACGAGGGGCCCACACCACAGGCGGCGCGGGCCCCCTAGGCCGCGCCACCTTGTGGTCTGGCCACCTCGTGGCCCCACTTCGTATGCTCTTCGGTCTTCTGGAAGGTTCGTGGCAAAATAGGACCCTGGGACTTGATTTCGTCCAATTCCGAGAATATTTCGTTACTAGGATTTCTGAAACCAAAAACAGGAGAAAACAGCAACTGGCACTTCGGCATCTTGTTAATAGGTTAGTTCCAGAAAATGCACGAATATGACATAAAGTGTGAAAACATGTAGGAATCATCAATAATATGGCATGGAACATAAGAAATTATCGATACGTCGGAGACGTATTAGTGGTCGACCACGACCTTTACCTTGCTGTCGCCGAGACCATGAGTCACACGCTAAGGATTGTTCCGCCGTAACGGGTCAAGTCCCGAAGTCGGTCCTTAACGATGTGTACCGAGGTGGGTTTCCCCGGAGGCCGCAACCCCCAGCCACCACGACCACGCTTACCGCACTGTTATGTACCTTTAACCCCCAAGCAAAATGCAATGCATATGACCAGGTAACGCGCAAACTATGTGACTCATGGAATCTACTAGGCAAGTTAGTGAGTCGAGAGGGTACCATAATAGGGCCTCGCGTGGTTGTACGCTCGGTCTTGGTTCAAGAGGCGAGAACTTGGTTCCTAGGGTCGGCGAAACGAAACAACCCACCACATCCCAATGTGGCCTCTCGTCCGAGCCTTTAATCATGTTTATCATCATCTCTATACTTACCACGTCAACCTGTCATGCTAGATTCATTTCATTGTAAGGCTCCGGTCCGAAGACCGGAGTAGTAGCGAAACAAACTAAGCATGGCTAAGCATAAAGAGATAAAGGCTCTCGCGACGCACACATGCCAAACCTAGTTATGCTAGGAGCGAGTGGATCGGGGTATCGAGGCTACAAAGGTCGGACATGCAGCAGATAGGGTAACTCTATCTACCGATAAAAGACAGTTGAATCGTATGCGATATGTAGGAACCACAAATAAAAGCATTTCGAAATCATAGATGAACCAGGTTAGGGCTTGCCTTGTCCCTCAGCGGATGAGTACTGTTCTTCGGTGGCGTTGACGTCGGGCTCCGGCTCAGATCCTAGCGCGAAGAACCAAACACCGGAAAGGGAAACAAACATTCACGACATGGCATAATGCAATGCGCATATAATATGAATGACATGTCATGTGAGTGGAATCGAGTAACCCTAGGTGTATCTTCAGATTAAAGGGGTATCGGCATCGGACACCGCCATATGAGAGTGTTCGGTTAGGGTTTCACTACATTGGCAAGTTTAAATGTTGAAATGATGTATGAAATGCTCATAAACATGTAGGATTTCAAATTCTGAACAATTTGATATATTACACCTCATTTTCTGAATTAAGAATAAACAGAAAATAAATAAAAGGGTCGGCTGACGTCATCATGACGTCAGCACGACGTCACACTGGCCATGGCCGGCCAGGTTGGCCACGGCCTCGACGAAGCGGGGCGCCAGGGCTAGCGCGGGCATGCACGTTGGACGCGCGGGGTCCTCGCAAGCCAGAAGAGGGCGGCGCCGTCCTCCAATGGTCGCCGGAGGGGCGTCTCCGGCGAGCTCGCGCGGAGGGCCTGGCAGGCGCGCGACGCGGCGGCGCTACACGGCAAGCTAGGGCGAGCGGCGGGCACCACGAGGACCGGACGCTCACTAGGAGCACGGCGGGCTTGGCGGCTTGGCCGGAGGTGGCCGAAATCGGCGGCAATCGACGGTGGCCGGCGGCTCGGGAAAGGTCGGGGTCGGCCGATTGCGGGCGCTCCAGGGCTCCCGGCGTCGATTCCTTCGGCGTGGGGGCTGTTGGCGACGAGGCGGAGCGAACGGCGGTGGCGGCTGGGCTCGGGGCGGCGCAGAACGGCGGCGACGGCAAGCTCTGGCCGGGCTAGGGTTTGCTCGGCGGGCGCAGAGAGGAGGAGAAAAGGAGGGGGAGGCGAAAAGGGGTTTCTCCCCTGGTCGGCGGCGGCGTTTATTGGCGGCCAGGGGGCGGCGAGGGCCATCCGGGCCGCCGGCGCCATCGACGGCCACGGCGTCGACAGGCAGGAGCCTGCCTGCGTGCGTGGAGAAGAAGACATGGGGGAAATTTGCGAAAACCCCCTGGTCTTCAGGGTTTTCTCAGGAATTTTTAAAATAGGAGAGTTTTGATGATTTTTGGGGTATTTTGACCCAAATTTTCAAGGGGATTTTTGCACCAAATTTTTTATTAGAGCAAACTACAACTTTTGGCAACATTGTTTCAACACATTTTAGTGCAAGATTTATCGAATTAAATGCAAATGCATGCATGCTTATGAGCAACTAACAACATTTATTTGATTAACAAAGTGGTTCTGTTACAATTCTACCCCCCTTACAAGAATCTCGTCCCCGAGATTCCTAAGTTTTAGAAAAGAAGGCAGGGTACTCAGATCGGAGACGATCTTCTCGTTCCCAGGTTGCTTCTGACTCAGAGTGATGAGACCATTGAACTTTCAGAAATTTGATAGTTTGACGCCGAGTTTTACGCTCAGCTTCATCAAGGATACGGATAGGATACTCTCGATAGGTCAGGTCCTCCTGGAGATCAAGTGTTTCGTGATCAACACCACGGATGGGATCTGTGAAGCAACGTTTGAGTTGGGAGACATGGAAGACGTCATGAACTTCAGGAAAAGTTGGAGGGAGTTCCAACTTGTAAGCAAGTGTACCTCGTTTAGCAAGGATGCGGAAAGGACCAACATAGCGAGGAGCTAGTTTGCCTTTTATACCGAAACGATGGACACCTCTCAAAGGAGTGACTCGAAGATAAGCTTGCTCGCCAACTTCATAGTGAACTTCTTGATGATGACGATCATAATTACACTTTTGACGAGACTGAGCAGCTTTCAAACGCTCTCGTATAATGCCAACTTGATCTTCTGCTTCCTTGATCATGTCCGGTCCAAAGAACTGTCTTTCACCGGTTTCTGACCAATTCAGAGGGGTTCGACATTTTCATCCATAAAGAGCTTAAAAAGGCGCCATGCCCAGGCTAGATTGGAAACTGTTGTTATAGGAGAATTCAGCAAATGGAAGGCACTTTTCCCAATTCTTGCCGAAGGATATAACACAGGCCCTGAGCATGTCTTCAAGGATTTGATTCACCCTCTCGGTTTGACCACCAGTTTGAGGATGATAAGTTGTGCTAAAGGAAAGATTTCTTCCCATGGAGTTTTGAAGACTTTCCCAGAATTTCGAGGTAAACAAGCTTCCACGATCAGAGATGATCTTCTTCGGAACACCATGAAGAGAGACTATCCGGGATATGTAGAGATCCGCTAGTTGACTAGCACGAATACTTTCCCGAACAGGAAGGAAGTGAGCAACCTTGGATAGACGATCCACCACTACCCATATGGAATCATTTCCCTTTGGAGTTTTGGGAAGTCCGGTAATGAAATCCATGCCAATTTCATCCCGTTTCCATTCAGGAGTAGATAGAGGTTGAAGAGTACCAGCTGGTCTTTGATGTTCAGCTTTTACACGACGGCAAACGTCGCATTCAGCTACAAAGCGAGCAATTTCTCTTTTCATCCGGGTCCACCAGAACCTTTGGCGAAGATCCTGATACATCTTTGTACTTCCAGGATGAATAGATAGAGGAGACTCATGAGCTTCTCGGAGAATCAGCTCTCTCAAGTTCTTTTTCTTCGGCACCACCAAGCGGTTACCAAAGTAAACAACACCTTGATCGTTGACGGAGAAACATTTAGCATCTCCGCTAGCAATGTTCTCTTTGATCTTAGTGATACCCAAATCACGCTTCTGAGCGGCTTTGATCTGGTCTTCAAGAGAGGGTTTCACCTCTAAGTTAGCAAGGTATCCCTGAGGAACAACTTCAAGATTGAGTCGTGCAAATTCCTCATGGAGGGCAGGTTGATATTGCTTGATCATCAGATTGTTGCAATATGACTTCCGACTTAGCGCGTCAGCAACGACGTTGGCCTTGCCGGGCTGATAGTTAAGACCCAAATCATAGTCCTTGATGAGTTCCAACCATCTTGTCTGCCTGAGATTCAGATCTGGTTGGGTAAAGAGATACGTCAGGCTTTGATGATCCGAGTATAACTCGCAACGATTACCGTAAAGGTAAGGTCGCCATTGCTTAAGAGCATGGACCACAACTGCAAGCTCTAGATCATGAGTTGGATAATTGAGCTCATGTGGCTTCAACTGTCGAGAGGCATAAGCCACTACATGGCCATCTTGCATCAACACATATCCAAGCCCTTGAAGAGATGCATCACAGAAGATGACAAAGTCTTTGCTTGTGTCTGGAAGGACAAGTACCGGAGCGGTAGTCAGCTTTATTTTTAGTGTCTGAAAACTTTCTCCAGCCTTTTCTGACCACACAAACTTCTTATCTTTCTTCAGAAGATCAGTCATTGGTTTGGCGATCTTGGAGAAATTCTCGATGTATTGACGGTAATAACCCGCCAATCCAAGAAAACTCCGAATTTCTTTGGCTGACTTAGGAGTCTTCCAGACAAGAACGGATTGAACTTTATCTGGAATGACTGCAACACCTTTTGCAGAGACCACATGGCCAAGAAAGATGAGCTCTTGTAGCCGTAACTCACATTTAGAAAACTTGGCATAGAGACGATGTTCACGAAGCTTTGTCGGCACCAAACGTAAGTGTTCGGTGTGTTCTTCTTCGGTTTTGGAGTAGACCAGAATATCATCAATGTAGATAATGACGAATTTGTCAAGATACTCCATAAACACAGAGTTCATGAGCCGCATAAAAGTGGCTGGAGCATTAGTGAGGCCAAAGGACATGACGGTGTACTCGTAAAGACCATAACGAGTCATGAACGCCGTTTTGGAATGTCCTCCGTTCGGATTTTGATTTGATGGTAACCTGATCTCAAATCCATCTTCGAAAAGACTGTGGCACCACTCAATTGATCAAAAAGATCATTGATTCGAGGTAGAGGATACTTGTTCTTGATGGTTACTGCGTTGAGCGGCCGGTAGTCAACAACCAGACGCGGAACATTGGTATCCCTCTTCTTGACAAAGAGTGCGGGACATCCCCAAGATGAAGTACTAGGTTGGATGTATATTTTCCCTTCTAACTCTTCTAACTGCTTCTTTAGTTCAACCAACTCTTCTCGAGGCATACGATAAGGACGTCGAGAAACAGGAGCAGTTCCAGGAACCAGCTCGATGACAAACTCCACACTTCGATCAGGTGGCATGCCAGGTAATTCTTCCGGAAAAACATCAGGGAAGTCACAAACCACTGGAACATCAGAAATTTCAAGCAGATGTAAGACGTCAAGGGCATACAGCTCAGCATCAGGAATATGTACTGCTGATGGAGATGTTGCTGACGAAGACCAATACAGAATGGAGCTTCCGGAAAGATCGGTTAGAGTGAGAGACCTGGCTGCACAATCAATGACAGCCTGATATTTAGCTAGCCAATCCATGCCCAAAATGATATCGATGTCGGTTGAATTGAGGACAATGAGGGGAATCGGAAAAAGAAGATATCCAATCTCGATTTTATTCCCTCGACTGACCATAGCGGTATACCAACTAGATCCAGGGGAATGAACCATAAGAGGGGTAGACATAACTTCAAAAGGAAGCCCATGCAATTGAGAAAACTCTTGGGAGATGAATGAATGCGATGCTCCAGAATCAAATAGAACTGTAGCTATAATGGAGTTGATTCGAAGCGTACCCATTATGACGCTTGGATCTGCTTCAGCTTCTTCAGCAGTGACATGGGTCAAACGACCCGACCGAGCAACTTGAGGCTTGGTAAACTTCTTGGGTGGTGGAGCACCACGAACGAAGTATTGTGGGGGCACTCTTTCATGTAGTGACCAGGTTGACCACAAGTGAAGCACGCACCAGTGCCTGGAGTACCCATAGCGGAACGATAGTTTGTTCCGCCGGCATTGTTTGGAGCTTGTGGGAGAGGAGCATAACCAGAAGACTTTTGTGCATTAGGAGCACGAGGCACAGCACTGTATGGAATGAAAACACGACGGCGCTGATTGCCTGATCCAGAGGACTGAGAATTATCTCGAGGGCGCTTGCGGGTTTCCTCATACTCCACCTTTCCTCTTTCTGCCTTCATAGACTTGTTGACAAGATCTTGGCAGGTTGGGAAGTCCAGGAGATGAAGATCTCGACGAAGCTCAGGATCAAGTCCCTTGCGGAACAAGGCTTGCTTCTTGGCATCAGTGGAAGTTTCTTCAGGAGCAAGTCACCAGATCGGCTGTGCCATCGTCATTGGCAGAACTGGCTAGCTTGGGGGGGGGGGGTGGCTGAAGTGGCCTGTCTCTCAGATTATCGTAAAACTGATGCATTACCATCGGTCACTAAGCATGGATTAGGCCAGCAATCGACAAACTCAACATGAAAGGAATCGGCGAAAATCAAGTTAGGGGAAATTCTTCATTAGTATTGGGATTTCTTACAATGGAGAGCCGATTACTCAAGGAAGGAAGAACAAAAGAAGGGTCTATTGACCAATCTACTACTACAAGGCCTATGCTAGTAGATCCTAATCTACGGGCCATCACTGCCCTCATCATCCTCGGAACTCTCATCGGCACTGCTGCCGATGGGCTCCTCGTCGCTACTCCCGTAGCCCTCCGCGGGGGCTTCATCCCCGTCTTCGTCGTCGCTGCTGTCGTCGTCCCACCACATACGGAGGCGTTTCGCCGGCGGGTGGCCTTCGAGGGAGTCGTTGTCTCCGTCGTCTTCCTCTTCCTCTTCTTCAGAGGTGGGGCAGCCGTCCCAGGACAGCTGGTCGTCTTCATTGTTTGACTCCAGTTCCCCGTCGGTGAGAAATCGAAGATCTTCATCCCCGCCGGTCAAGGACTTGTCGTCCTCGGACCAAATCGAGGAGGCGTGGCTCTCTTCGTCCCATTCTTCCGGGGCACGGATTTCTGGCGGCGTCTCGCGGGAGGAATCGGACCCGTAGGAGAGCTCGGAGGAGGAGGAGGAAGACGCCATGGCACAGAGGGTTTTTTGGGTGCTAATGCGAGGAGGACGAAAGAGACGCAAAACTGTTTAGAACGGTTAAATAAAGGGGATATAAGAGGGATTCAATGCCACCGCAGTTTCCGAGGAGATGTTGCTCAACAGGAAAGTTTTGCAGCCACGTGGAGAAGTGGAAGGGGCAAGGCGTCATGATGAGGATTCTGCGGCAGTTCTGCTCTGCCATGACATGACCCGACGAGAGAAGAGTATAATGATTTTGGAAATATCATTTCCAAAACCAGGGGGCATGTGTTATCACCAGGATTTGACCGAGTCAGAGGTGGGCCGCCGTCAAGATGGGCTTAAGGAAATATACATGGAGAATTATGTGAATCGGCCTTTTATACCAAGTTGGGCTTAATTGCCCATGTATCTGTAACATATTAGATCGTATTTTAGTTTAGAGATAGAATCTTACTCGTGCACGGTTTAGTACACGCCCGCATTAGAAAGTCCCCTGGACTATAAATATGTACCTAGGGTTTATGGAATAAACAACAACTCACGTTCAACCCCAAAACAAACCAATCTCGGCGCATCGCCAACTCCTTCGTCTCGAGGGTTTCTATCGGGTAGCGACATGCTGCCTAGATCGCATCTTGCGATCTAGGCAGCACAAGCCCCACGTTGTTCATGCGTTGCTCGTACCGAAGCGCTTTTGATGGCGAGCAACGTAGTTATCATTAGATGTGTTAGGGTTAGCATTGTTCTTCGTTTAAGCATGCTTACGTAGTGCAACCCTTGCATATCTAGCCGCCCTCACGCCTATCTTAGGCGTGGGGGCGGCACCCCGCTTGATCATTATTTAGTAGATCGGATCCGTTACGATTGCTCCTTGTTCTACAAGGATTAGTTTAATATCTGCAATAGTTAGGCCTTACAAAGGGGGGAGGATCCAGTGGCATGTAGGGTGGCGTTCGCAAGTCCTAAACGGGATGTTCCGAGGATCAGCTTCATGTTGGTTTTTTGGCCTTGTTTAGGATCGGCTTACGAGCACCGTACGTGGCCGCGAGGCCCAACCTGGAGTAGGATGATCCGATTATGCGGTGAAAACCCTAAATCGTCGTAGATCTCATTAGCTTTATCTTGATCAAGCAGGACCACCAAGTATTCGTGCACCCCGTACGAATCATGGGTGGAGCCGATCCACAGGATAACCTGAGAGCCGGTCGAGGCTCGTATTTAATGTTTACATGTGTGCCCTGCAGGAAACTAAGCGAGGCATCACCATCACCTTCCTGACCAGGTATAGGTCAGGTGGCACGCCCTTGCACTTCGCAACGCCGCGTGTGACCAGGAGAGCATTGCGGGCCGTCGCTCGGAGGGGTCTCAGCCAGCCGCAGCTCTAGGCTCTTCCCGGCTCTACGGTGTTGACAAGGCCGCTGCCCGCCGGTGGGTTTTGGCAGTCAACACATTCTGGCACGCCCGGTGGGACAATCGTCTACATCAACCACATCGTCATCTACATCTGAGATGGCGGCGGACGGCACGCCAGTCACCTACGGGGATCTGCCTGACGACCTCAAGAAGCAATACGACGAGATCAAGGCCACCCTCGAAGCCGACCTCATCGGCTCTTTTCAGAGAACCCGTTCCCATGGCATCAGATGGAAGGGATTCTCACCGCAAGGTGCGCTCGATGGGATAGACCTCTCTACCCCGTCGGAGGAACGCACCAGGGGTCTGCGGCAGGAGATCAACTACTTGGTGGCTCACTCGCTACACCGCCACTCTGAGAACTTGGTCAACATGTTGGAGCGTGTCGCTCTGCGCGTGATCCAGGAGATCATGAGCCACCAGTACTCGCCGTCAGGACCAGCTCTCGGGACTCATCAAGGAGAATTGCCACTCCGAGTCCCGTCCACCGCTGCCATATGCGTTGGCAGCACCTCGCTGAAGTGCCGACTACACCGGCATTCCTCGTCTACAGGATTGGTGGCGACCCTAGTGACTACCAGTTCTTAATGGAGGCGCCTAAGGAGATCCCTCATGGGTACGCGTGCATGTATGTGCCGGATTGTGGTGATTGGGCACTCACAAACCAGGCCACCACATCGGGGACTCCGGCGAACACGAGGAGGAACATCGGCGACGAACGTGAGAAGCGTGACGTGGCTAACTAAATACGCCACACCGACGAAACTCCCGGGTCCAGCTCCTGCAGTTGGCTCAGAGCTGGAAAAGCAAACATGGCTGGCCAAGTACGCCACCCCGGCGAATCTTCAGAGTGCAACTCCTACGGCCAGCACAGCGGATCAGATCAGTACCATACTGAGAGACCAGTTCTGCATAATACCGAAGGGAAGGGCAGTCGGCTATTCCAAGCCGTACCCCGACGATTACGAGATGATCCCGCTGCCACCTAAATATCGGCTCCCTGACTTCTCCAAGTTCAGTGGATCAGATGGCTCCAGCTCCATCGAGCACGTCAGCCCGATATTTGGCTCAACTAGGACCGGCTTCGGTGTCGGATCAGCTACGCGTGAGGCTCTTTTCACGGTCCCTCACGGGATCGGCTTTTGGATGGTACACCTCTTTGCCGGCAAACTCCATCCGAGTCTTGGAAGCAATTGGAAGAACAGTTCCATATGCAATACCATTCGAAGCTTCCGAATCTAGCATTGCCGATCTAGCACAACTACGTCGAAGCGCGGGAAACGGTGACAGAATACATCCAGCGCTTCAGGAATCTTAGGAACCGATGTTATTCGGTTCGTATAACCGAAAGGAAGCGATCGAGTTAGCAGTAGCAGGCCTTGCAACACCGCTCAAGGACATGGCCTCCCAAGCGGATTATCCCTCGCCGGCGCACATGGTTCGGAAACTATCGGCATATGAACAGCGCCACCCCGACCTGTACCAAGACAAGTTCAAGCGTGCGATAGTCATGGTCGGTACAGAGGAAGATGAGGTGCTCGCGGGAGACCAAGAGATAGCGAGTGGCTGAGTGGACTCGGGGGGAACCCCGTGGCCCGCAAATGGGTAAAGCCGCCGGGGCCGCCCGGGGGATTTGATTTTGATGTGACCAAGACCGAGCAAATCTTCGACCTCCTGCTCAAGGAGAAACGAGTTGACGGTTCTCGAAGGTCTCAAGTTCCCCACGGCGAAGGAGCTAAACGGAAAGCCATACTGCAAATTCCACAATTCGCTTTCCCATGCCACCAACGACTGCCGGGTGTGGCGTCAGCACATCCAAGCGGCGATAGAGAAGGGGCGGTTAATTTTCAACCAGTACGCCATGAAGGTCGACACCCAACCCTTCCCCGCCGTTAACATGGTGGAAATCACCTACCCTGAAGGTTGCCAGCCGGGTCCCTCGTTCAGGCATCAACATGGTAGGGCCCGGGAACCACCCCGGCAAAGATGGAGATGAGGGCAGTCTGCTCTCATAGCAAGGATACGGAGGAGGCCGCTCCACGCGATCGGCTCCGTCATGATGGCAAGCGCTACGTCACGGAGGGAGAAGTGAAGAACATAAGATATCAACGACCTCTCTCTGATCACCTCCTCAACAAATATGTGAGTCAGTATGACCAACGCCGACGGTCCAACTATGATGATAAAGGAGATCGTCTGGCTAGAGAAGCCAGAAGATATCGTCGGCACGATCGCGATGAGGGGGAACATGAGCGCCGTGCCACAGACAAGTCAAGGGAGCAAGATGACAACGCCAGACACTGGGACTGCCCTTTCTTCAGACACTGCTGGGATTCAGGAATGAGCCGATTGCCCACAATCGGCAATTGCCCAGAATGCAACCAGAAAAAGAAGGAGGCAGCCAACGTATCTGTGTTCGAGCGCCTAGGGCCTCTCCCACCACAAAGCAAACGCGCTGAGTCACCTCGTTGGGCAGATCTTGAGGATTCAGAAGACGAGGGACAAGAAGTAGAAGAAGACAGGTACCACCGGCCAAGGTGGTGCCCTGACGGACTCAGCCGTTCCCAAAAACGCAGGGTTCAGCGATTGCGCGGCTCGGAGGAGGCCGAGAGGTTATACCTGCATACGCTAAGGAAGGCACGACCTGATCTGGCGGCAAAGGTTCAGCGAACCCTGGATGAAGAGGGTCGTCCACGGAAAATGGAGTGGCGCCCCAAACAGAGGAAAGCCGATGAGTAGACATCGGCTGGCACAAACATGGTGCTCGTCTTGCCAACAGAGCGTAGTGCTCCACGACTGTACGGTGCACCCAAGGTGGACAAGCAAGCGCATCAAATCAGAGGTTGGGTTGGTTTTATCCAGCCCTAACCGAATAGCAAGATGAAACCAATGAGCAAATCAGGCAAGGCTGGTCCTTGTGATCGGCCCCAAAATTTAGGAAGGGACATTACAAAACCTTCATCGAACAAGCATGTGGAGGCCGATTCCAGCAATCGGCCAAAATAATCCTCACCCACCATTCTGCCTGGTTTCAAACATGTTATCCACCAGAGCCGATACCATCAATTCTCTTGACAGAATCGGCTTGGGGGGCACCCAGGTGTATGAAATACGAGGATAGGCGACGGAAGCATCTCATCTTCTGGTGATAGGTATTGGAATAATGGGGGCCGATGCACAGGTCGGCCGTAAAAAAAAAACCCTTCGAAAATTTTCGAACACAGCCGATGCAGCAGGCATCGACTTAAGGATATAACAGCCGATGCATGGCCATCGACTCAAGAGGAGTAATTGTTTCGATCAGAGGGTCAGTGGAGCGCGAAGGAAGATTTTAATTGAAGGACTCCTCGGTGGAGTAGTTTAAGGGTTCGGATCCTCTCTTCAAGAACAATGCCAAGAGCAGCCTGGACGTGCAAGGAGTAGGTTGAAGAAGCTCGGGGGGCAGCTCACCCTGAAGGTTCTCTGCTTTGGGGCTACGTCAGGATTTGAGGCTAATGTCGGCACACGTGGCTGATTCGCCTTGATTAAGGCTCGGGGAGGCAGCTCGCTCTGAGGGTCTTTACCCTGGGGAGCTGATTTGGTTGGAATCGGCTATCCCAACGGCACAACTGGTCTGGAGAATGGTGTTCTGTTACGGAGTCATCGGTCTGAGCATCCAAGACAGTCCTAGGGCTCGTTTTTAAAGGCGTCTGCTCAAGATCAAGTCACCGGATCGGGCCGTGCCATCGTCATTGGCAGAACTGGCTAGCTTGGGGGGGGGGGTGGCTGAAGTGGCCTGTCTCTCAGATTATCGTAAAACTGATGCATTACCATCGGTCACTAAGCATGGATTAGGCCAGCAATCGACAAACTCAACATGAAAGGAATCGGCGAAAATCAAGTTAGGGGAAATTCTTCATTAGTATTGGGATTTCTTACAATGGAGAGCCGATTACTCAAGGAAGGAAGAACAAAAGAAGGGTCTATTGACCAATCTACTACTACAAGGCCTATGCTAGTAGATCCTAATCTACGGGCCATCACTGCCCTCATCATCCTCGGAAATCTCATCGGCACTGCTGCCGATGGGCTCCTCGTCGCTACTCCCGTAGCCCTCCGCGGGGGCTTCATCCCCGTCTTCGTCGTCGCTGTTGTCGTCGTCCCACCACATACGGAGGCGTTTCGCCGGTGGGTGGCCTTCGAGGGAGTCGTTGTCTCCGTCGTCTTCCTCTTCCTCTTCTTCAGAGGTGGGGCAGCCGTCCCAGGACAGCTGGTCGTCTTCATTGTTTGACTCCAGTTCCCCGTCGGTGAGAAATCGAAGATCTTCATCCCCGCTGGTCAAGGACTTGTCGTCCTCGGACCAAATCGAGGAGGCGTGGCTCTCTTCGTCCCATTCTTCCGGGCACGGATTTCCGGCGGCGTCTCGCGGGAGGAATCGGACCCGTAGGAGAGCTCGGAGGAGGAGGAGGAAGACGCCATGGCACAGAGGGTTTTTTGGGTGCTAATGCGAGGAGGACGAAAGAGACGCAAAACTGTTTAGAACGGTTAAATAAAGGGGATATAAGAGGGATTCAATGCCACCGCAGTTTCCGAGGAGATGTTGCTCAACAGGAAAGTTTTGCAGCCACGTGGAGAAGTGGAAGGGGCAAGGCGTCATGATGAGGATTCTGCGGCAGTTACGCTTCCGCCATGACATGACCCGACGAGAGAAGAGTATAATGATTTTGGAAATATCATTTCCAAAACCAGAGGGGCATGTGTTATCACCAGGATTTGACCGAGTCAGAGGTGGGCCGCCGTCAAGATGGGCTTAAGGAAATATACATGGAGAATTATGTGAATCGGCCTTTTATACCAAGTTGGGCTTAATTGCCCATGTATACGTAACATATTAGATCGTATTTTAGTTTAGAGATAGAATCTTACTCGTGCACGGTTTAGTACACGCCCGCATTAGAAAGTCCCCTGGACTATAAATATGTACCTAGGGTTTATGGAATAAACAACAACTCACGTTCAACCCCAAAACAAACCAATCTCGGCGCATCGCCAACTCCTTCGTCTCGAGGGTTTCTATCGGGTAGCGACATGCTGCCTAGATCGCATCTTGCGATCTAGGCAGCACAAGCCCCACGTTGTTCATGCGTTGCTCGCATCTGAAGCGCTTTTGATGGCGAGCAACGTAGTTATCATTAGATGTGTTAGGGTTAGCATTGTTCTTCGTTTAAGCATGCTTACGTAGTGCAACCCTTGCATATCTAGCCGCCCTCACGCCTATCTTAGGCGTGGAGGCGGCACCGCTTGATCATTATTTAGTAGATCGGATCCGTTACGATTGCTCCTTGTTCTACAAGGATTAGTTTAATATACGCAATAGTTAGGCCTTACAAAGGGGAGGATCCGGTGGGCACGTAGGGTGGCGTTCGCAAGTCCTAAACGGGATGTTCCGAGGATCAGCTTCATGTTGGTTTTTGGCCTTGTTTAGGATCGGCTTACGAGCACCGTGCGTGGCCGCGAGGCCCAACCTGGAGTAGGATGATCCGATTATGCGGTGAAAAACCTAAATCGTCGTAGATCTCATTAGCTTTATCTTGATCAAGCAGGACCACCAAGTATTCGTGCACCCCGTACGAATCATGGGTGGATCGGCTCTTTGAGCCGATCCACAGGATAACCTGAGAGCCGATCGAGGCTCGTATTTAATGTTTACATGTGTGCCCTGCGAGGAAACTAAGCGAGGCATCACCATCACCTTC
>NW_025901067.1:0-23431 GCF_022539505.1 Lolium rigidum | reverse complement strand
GTCGCTCGGAGGGGTCTCAGCCAGCCGCAGCTCTAGGCTCTTCCCGGCTCTACGGTGTTGACAAGGCCGCTGCCCGCCGGTGGGTTTTGGCAGTCAACAGATTATCAAGGTAATTTCTATCGTCTTGCCTGCTATGCTCCTGAAGAAACTTCCACGGATGCCAAGAAGCAAGCCTTGTTCCGCAAGGGACTTGATCCTGAGCTTCGTCGAGATCTTCATCTCCTGGACTTCCCAACCTGCCAAGATCTTGTCAACAAGGCTATGAAGGCAGAAAGAGGAAAGGTGGACTATGAGGAAAGTCGCAAGCGTACTCGAGATACTTCTCAGTCTTCTGGATCAGGCAATCAGCGCCGTCGCGTTTTCATTCCATATAGTGATGTGCCTCGTGCTCCTAATGCACAAAATTCTTCTGGTTATGCTCCTCTCCCACAAGCTCCAAACAATGCCGGCGGAACAAACTATCGTCCCGCTATGGGTACTCCAGGCACTGGTGCGTGCTTCACTTGTGGTCAACCTGGTCACTACATGAAAGAGTGCCCCCACAATACTTCTGTTCGTGGTGCTCCACCACCCAAGAAGTTTACCAAGCCTCAAGTTGCTGGTTAGGGTCGTCTGACCCATGTCACTGCTGAAGAAGCTGAAGCAGATCCAAGCGTCATAATGGGTACGCTTCGAATCAACTCCATTATAGCTACAATTCTGTTTGATTCTGGAGCATCGCATTCATTCATATCCCAAGAGTTTGCCCAATTGCATGGGATAACCTTTGCGAAGTTGCCCTCTACCCTAAGGGTTCAGTCCCCGGGTTCCACTTGGCGTACCAATATGGTTACTCATGGGAATAAAATTGAGATTGGATATCTTCTTTTTCCGATTCCCCTCATTGCCCTCAAGTCAACCGACATCGATATCATTTTGGGCATGGATTGGCTAGCTAAATATCAGGCTGTCCTTGATTGTGCAGCCAGGTCTCTCACTCTAACCGATCTTTCCGGAAGCTCCATTCTGTATTGGTCTTCGGCAGCAACATCTCCATCAGCAGTACATATTCCTAATGCTGAGTTGTATGCTCTTGACGTCTTACCTCCACTTGAAATTTCTGATGTTCCGGTGGTTTGTGACTTCCCTGATGTCTTCCCGGAAGAATTACCTGGCATGCCACCTGATCGAAGTGTGGAGTTTGTCATCGAGCTGGTTCCTGGAACTGCTCCTGTCTCTCGACGTCCTTATCGTATGCCTCGAGAAGAGTTGGTTGAACTGAAGAAGCGGATTGGAAGAGTTAGAAGGGAAAAGATACATCCAACCTAGTACTTCTTCTTGGGGATGTCCCGCACTCTTTGTCAAGAAGAGGGATACCAATGTTCCGCGTCACGGTTGTTGATTACCGGCCGCTCAACGCGAGTAACCATCAAGAACAAGTATCCTCTACCTCGAATCAATGATCTTTTTGATCAATTGAGTGGTGCCACGATCTTTTCCAAGATGGATTTGAGATCAGGCTACCATCAAATCAAAATCCGAACGGAGGACATTCCAAAAACGGCGTTCATGACTCGTTATGGTCTTTACGAGTACACCGTCATGTCCTTTGGCCTCACAAATTCTCCAGCCACTTTTATACGGCTCATGAACTCAGTGTTTATGGAGTATCTTGACAAATTCGTCATCATCTACATTGACGATATTCTGGTCTACTCCAAAACCGAAGAAGAACACACTGAACACTTACGTTTGGTGCTGACAAAGCTTCGTGAACATCGTCTCTATGCCAAGTTTTCTAAATGTGAGTTACGGCTACAAGAGCTCATCTTTCTTGGCCATGTGGTCTCTGCAAAAGGTGTTGCGGTTATTCCGGATAAAGTTCAATCCGTTCTTGGTCGGAAGACTCCTAAGTCAGCCAAAGAAATTCGGAGTTTTCTTGGATTGGCGGGTTATTACCGTCGATACATCGAGAATTTCTCCAAGATCGCCAAACCAATGACTGATCTTCGAAGAAAGATAAGAAGTTTGAGTGGTCGAGAAAAGGCTGAAGAAAGTTTTCGGACATCGAAAATAAAGCTGACTACCGCTCCGGTACTTGTCCTTCCAGACACAAGCAAAGACTTTGTCATCTTCTGTGATGCATCTCTTCAAGGGCTCGGATGTGTGTTGATGCAAGATGGCCATGTAGTGGCTTATGCCTCTCGACAGTTGAAACCACATGAGCTCAATTATCCAACCCATGATCTAGAGCTTGCAGCTGTGGTCCATGCTCTTAAGCAATGGCAACCTTACCTTTACGGTAATCGTTGCGAGTTGTACTCGGATCATCAAAGCCTGAAGTATCTCTTTACCCAACCAGATCTGAATCTCAGGCAGACAAGATGGTTGGAACTCATCAAGGACTATGATTTGGGTCTTAACTATCAGCCCGGCAAGGCCAACGTCGTTGCTGACGCGCTAAGTCGGAAGTCATATTGCAACAATCTCATGCTCAAGCAATATCAACCTGCCCTCCATGAGGAATTTGCACGACTCAATCTTGAAGTTGTTCCTCAGGGATTCCTTGCTAACTTAGAGGTGAAACCCTCTCTTGAAGACCAGATCAAAGCTGCTCAGAAGCGTGATTTGGGTGTCACTAAGATCAAAGATAACATTGCTTTCGGAGATGCTAAATGTTTCTCCGTCAACGATCAAGGTGTTGTCTACTTTGGTAACCGCTTGGTGGTGCCGAAGAAAAAGAACCTGAGAGAGCTGATTCTCCGAGAAGCTCATGAGTCTCCTCTATCTATTCATCCTGGAAGTACAAAGATGTATCAGGATCTTCGCCAAAGGTTCTGGTGGACCCGGATGAAAAGAGAAATTGCTCGCTTCGTAGCTGAATGCGACGTTTGCCGTCGTGTAAAAGCTGAGCATCAAAGACCAGCTGGTACTCTTCAACCTATATCTACTCCTGAATGGAAATGGGATGAAATTGGCATGGATTTCATTACCGGACTTCCCAAAACTCCAAAGGGAAATGATTCCATATGGGTAGTGGTGGACGTCTATCCAAGGTTGCTCACTTTCTTCCTGTTCGGGAAAGTATTCGTGCTAGTCAACTAGCGGATCTCTACATATCCCGGATAGTCTCTCTTCATGGTGTTCCGAAGAAGATCATCTCTGATCGTGGAAGCTTGTTTACCTCGAAATTCTGGGAAAGCCTTCAAAACTCCATGGGGACAAATCTTTCCTTTAGCACGGCCTATCATCCTCAAACCGGTGGTCAAACCGAAAGGGTGAATCAAATCCTTGAAGACATGCTCGAGCACTGTGTTATATCCTTCGGCAAGAATTGGGAAAAGTGCCTTCCATTTGCTGAATTCTCCTATAACAACGGTTCCAATCTAGCCTGGGCATGGCGCCTTTTGAAGCTCTTTATGGACGGAAATGTCGAACCCCTCTGAATTGGTCAGAAACCGGTGAAAGACAGTTCTTTGGACCGGACATGATCAAGGAAGCAGAAGATCAAGTTGGCATTATCCGAGAACGTTTGAAAGCTGCTCAGTCTCGTCAAAAGAGCAATTATGATCGTCATCATCAAGAAGTTCGCTATGAAGTTGGCGAGCAAGCTTATCTTCGAGTCACTCCTTTAAGAGGTGTCCATCGTTTCGGTATAAAAGGCAAACTAGCTCCTTGCTATGTTGGTCCTTTCCGCATCCTTGCTAAACGAGGTGCACTTGCTTACAAGTTGGAACTCCCTCCAACTTTTCCTGAAGTTCATGACGTCTTCCATGTCTCCCAACTCAAACGTTGCTTCAAAGATCCCATCCGTGGTGTTGATCACGAAACACTTGATCTCCAAGAGGATCTGACCTATCGAGAGTATCCCGTTCGTATTCTTGATGAAGCTGAGCGTAAAACTCGGCGTCAAACCATCAAATTCCTGAAAGTTCAATGGTCTCATCACTCTGAGTCAGAAGAAACTTGGGAACGAGAGGATCGTCTCTGATCTGAGTACCCTGCCTTCTTTTCTAAAACTTAGGAATCTCGGGGACGAGATTCTTGTAAGGGGGGTAGAGTTGTAACAGACCAACTTTGCTAATTAAAATAAATGAAGGTTTGTTTAAGTGCATTGCATGCATTTGCATTAAAATTTGAGAAATCTTGCACTAAAATGCTCTGAAACATTGTTCCAAATGTTGTATTTTGCTTTAACAAAATTTTGTGCAAAAATCCCCTCCAAATTTGGGTCAAAATACCCCAAAAGTCCCAAATTCTCTCTTATCTAAAAATTTCCAGGGGTTTTCCCAAAAACCCAGGGGGGTTTTCAGAAAACCCCCTTTCTTCTTCCACGCAGGCAGGCAGCTGCCTGGCGCGCCCCTCGCCGTCGATGCTGCCGGCGGCCTGGATGGCCTCGCCGCCCCCTGGCCGCATATAAAGGTCGCCGCCGACCAGGGGAGAAGCCCCGTTTCGCCACTCCTCTCCTCCCCTCCTCTCTGAGCCGCGCGCCAGCAAACCCTAGCCGGCCAGAGCTCACCGTCGTCGCCGTTCTGCGCCGCCCCGCGCCAAGCCGACGCCACCAGGAGCTCCGCCGTGCTCCCCTCCTTCTCCTCCACCAAGCAGCGGCCGCCGGGGAGCCCTCTACCGCGCGAATCGGGCCCCGCCCGTGCCGCAGACCTCCGCCGTTCGCCGGCGATTCCGGCCATCTCCGGCGACGCCATCAAGCTCCACGTGCTCACGGTGAGCTTGCGGTCTTCCTGGTACCCGCCGCTCGCCCTATCTCGCCGCGTAGCACGCCGGCGACGTGCGCCTGCCCCGGCCTCCGCGCGAGCTCGTCGGAGCTGCCCCTCCGGCGACCATTGGAGGGCGGCGCCGCCCTCTTCTGGTTCGCGGGGACGCCGCGCGTCGAACGCGCCCCACCGCGTGGCCCCTGGCGCCCTGCAGCGCCGTCCCCGTGCCCGACCTGGCCGGCCAGGCCATGGCTGACGCCATGCTGGCGTCATAATGACGTCAGCGGCCCTTTTTCTTTTTCTGTAATTTCCTTTTTCTATTTTATTTTAGTTATATGACATGTGGGTCCACCCTGTCAGGGTTTTATTAATTTCGAAACTATAAAAATGCTGACAATGGGTCCAACTTGTCATACTTTTATTATTTTTCCAGAATTTCAGAAAATGGTTAAATCTTGTTTAATTCATAACTAATCCATATTAATTCAGAAAAAGACGTATAATATACCGAAATGTTCAGAAAAACATTCTCTACAAGTTTAGGAGTAATTCATACATCATTACAACCTTTGAACTTGCAAATGTAGTGAAACCCTAATACACCCCTCTCATATGGCGGTGTCCGATGTCGGAACCCCTTTAATTTGACGATGCACCTAGGGTTTACCGAATTCCTTCAACTCGACATATCATTCATATTGGATGCGCATTGCATTATGCCATGAGGTGATTGTTTATTTCCCTTTCCGGTGTTTGGTTCTTCGCGATAGGATCTGAGCCGGAGTCCGACGTCAACGCCACCGAAGAACAGTACTCATCCGCTGAGGGACAAGGCAAGTCCTAACCTGGTTCATCTATGATTTCGAAATGCTTTTATCTGTGGTTCCTACATATCGCATACGATTCAACTGTCTTTTATCGATAGATAGAGTTACCCTATCTGTTGCATGTCCGACCTTTGTAGCCTCGATACACTGATCCACTGCTCCTGGCATAACTAGGTTTGGCATGTGTGCGTCGCGAGAGCCTTTATCCATTTATGCTTAGCCATGCTTAGTTTGTTACGCTACTACTCCGGTCTTCGGACTGGAGCCTCACAATGAAATGAATCTAGCATGACAGGTTGACGTGGTAAGTATAGAGATGATGATGATAAACATGATTAAAGGCTCAGACGAGAGGCCACATTGGGATGTGGTGGGTTATTTCGTTTACGCCGACCCTAGGAACCGAGTTCTCGCCTCTTGAACCAAGACCGAGCGTACAACGACACGAGGCCCTATTATGGTACCCTCTCGACTCACTAACTTGCCTAGTAGATTCCATGAGTCACATAGTTTGCGCGTTACCTGGTCATATGCATTGCATTTTGCTTGGGGGTTGAAGGTACATAACAGGTAGGTAAGCGTGGCCGTGGTGGCTGGGGATTGCGGCCTCTGGGGAAACCCACCTCGCCTCACATCGTTAAGGACCGACTTCGGGACTTGACCCGTTATGGCGGAACAATCCTTAGCGCGTGACTCATGGTCTCGGCGACAGCAAGGTAAAGGTCTTGGTCAACCACCCTCTGCCGGCTTTCCAAGGAAGAGAGCTAATGGTCCTGGCATTAAGAGTCGGTTGGTACGTGTGGGTAAAGTTGTGCACCCCTGCAGGGTTATGAATCTTTTCGAAATGCCGTGTCCACGGTTACGGACGACTTGGGAACGGACGTGGAGATCATAGAGAACTTTAACCTGATCGTAAAACTTGTTAAACAATGTGTGTTTACGGATACCTTCTCCGGGTGCTAAGGGGGTGATCCGAGGATAGTGGTTCGAGATGATGAAGATTTGGTGGATACAATATGATGATCAATAGAGATAGAGATATCGCTCTCTTATCCCCTTTTGAAGGTTCTGAGTAGTCGAGCTTCTTCTCCCTCTTGTTTATTAAAGGAAAACTGGCTTTACGCAAAAGAAGCTCTACAGAAAGCCCGCATACCCGCTTTTCTAAAAGGTTGTACTAAGTCTTGCTGAGTCCCTGTACTCAGCTTTGCATGCTTTTGTTTCAGACGAAGTCGCTCCAACAGATGGTGGTTTCTAGTCGACATCGACGAGTAGCTTGGGGTTCCCGGTGGCAGCCTGGAATCTATGGGTTGGGACGTCGCCGTTATGCTCCTGGCCTCTTAGGCCTTTTGCTATCTTGCTATGTCTAATAGCATAACTTTGCTTCCGTTGATTGATGTATGTCAGGTCAGTGACCTCTGCTTGTAATACTTTGGTTCTTCGCTCAGTTATGAGCTTGTATTACCTTCTTGGAGTCGTAGAGTCACTGTTGTGTTACCGATTCTCTCACTGTAGTCTCTCGAGCTCTAGGTTAGGCTTATGTCAGACGAAGATCTGGTATTTGTCTAACCCTGATCCCGGGGGTGCCACAACACCCAGCGCCACCACGGCGAGGCCACGACAAGCACCGCAACGCCAGGGACGCCGGCGAGCGGCGAATCGCCGCGAACCCGTGCAACCCTAGTTGCAGTAGGGTTGGGGGCGAACGGAGGTGACCTCCAATCACAGATCGACGCGAATCACCAGGTGCGCCATCGAGAGGCGAGCCAGATGCGACCGATCTCGTCACCGGAGATGGTCGGAGGCGGCCAGAACAAAGCGGCGACGGAGGCGGCGACCACGGTCGCAGGAGCGTGCGGGAGATCTAGGGTTAGGAGAGGAGGAGATGACGCGAGCGACTGGGTCGGTTGGACCGAGCCCAGTGGGCTGGTCCAACCTAACCAGCTCGGGCTGCCTGACAGGTAGGCCCGAGGGGCATTTTGGACATTTCAAAAATGCCTATTTAAGTGAATCTTTCCAGAATTTCTAGAAAATAAATATAGCTCTAAAAAAATATGAAAACCACTCAGCATAAAATTCTCTATCATAATAAAATATGAAATGGAATTTCTGAGACAAATGAAATTAAGTCACAATTTAATGAATATTATAATCATTAAAAATCACACCTCATATTTTTAATGATAAAAATAAGTCCATTAATGCTTTTGGACTTTAAAAACACCTTGACAACGTTTCAAGGTAGTATTTTACCCTAAACAGAGTATCCCTAAATTATTCTTAGTAAACACCACCTTACATGAAATAATAAAGCATCGGGAAGGGGGGAACAAACCCTAAAAGCTGAATCATGCATAATTGCTTCTTTAACCATTGCCATTATCGGACAATGATGCTATCTTTCAGCAACAGAGGACAAGGGCCAGTCCACACCATCGAACTGCAACACTTTGCAGTCTTCAGGCAAGTTCATCGCTTGCTCATGTCATTTGAGTATTTTTACCAAATTACTTGCAAAGTACTATACTTATCACTCTTGCATGAAAAGCAAAAGTACTACTTTCATAACTATGAATATGACTATGTGGTTGGCAATGGAACCATGGAATGTGTTGACATGGTGGAGATTCCATTGCAATGGGTTTATAGCCATCTAGGATTAAACAACAAATGTCGTCCAGTAATTCTTGTGCCGTAAAACTCGTGTTAACCATAAGATCTGGAGTGGGACGGAGTAGTCAATCGTATTTCCACCTCTTGTACATCAACGGATGCGCTTACCGTAGTCACTTGAATCCCGAGGGAAAAGCGGAGTGGTTGGGGAGCCCTAAGTCCCCACGTTAATGCGGTCTATGATGGGTTGCATTGGACGGCGAAGGACCATGGTTGCGACCTGGTAGTTGTCGAGGTTGGAAGATATCCAAGTGATATAGCCCGGTGAGGACCCAAGGTCGGATTTGCAACATATGGTGGGTGTGTGAGGTAGCGGAGGAATATGATTGGCTAAGACCATATACCGGGCCTCACACCAAAGGAAGTGTGGACAGGAAAGCTCCCGGTTGGCACCATGGTTAAGATCTTTTATGGGTAAAGCAATGATGACCCACAAGTATAGGGGATCGTGATGGCGTGTATTTCACACGTTCGTTGGGCAAACCCAAGAGGAAGGTATGATGCGCACAGTAGCAAGTTTTCCCTCAGAAAGAAACCAAGGTTTATCGAACCAGGAGGAGCCAAGAAGCACGTTGAAGGTTGATGGCGGCGGGATGTAGTGCGGCGCAACACCAGGGATTCCGGCGCCAACGTGGAACCTGCACAACACAACCAAAGTACTTTGCCCCAACGAAACAGATGAGGTTGTCAATCTCACCGGCTTGCTGTAACAAAGGATTAACCGTATTGTGTGGAAGATGATTGTTTGCATAGAAAACGAGTAAAACAAGTATTGCAGCAGATTTGTATTTCGAGTATTAAAGAATGGAACGGGGTCCACAGTTCACTAGAGGTGTCTCTCCCATAAGATAAAAGCATGTTGGGTGAACAAATTACAGTCGGGCAATTGACAAATAGAGAGGGCATAACAATGCACATACATGTCATGATAAGTATAGTGAGATTTAATTGGGCATTACGACAAAGTACATAGACCGCCATCCAACTGCATCTATGCCTAAAAGTCCACCTTCAGGTTATCGTCCGAACCCCTTCCGATATTAAGTTGCAAAGCAACGAGACAATTGCATTAAGTATGGTGCATAATGTAATCAACAACTACATCCTCGGACATAGCGCCAATGTTTTATCCCTAGTGGCAACAGCACAACACAACCTTAGAACTTTCGTCACTCGTCCCGGTGTCAATGCGGGCATGAACCCACTATTGAGCATAAATACTCCCTCTTGGAGTTAAAAGCAAAAACTTGGCCGAGCCTCTACTAGTAACGGAGAGCATGCAAGATCATAAACAACACATATGTAATAACTTGATAATTAACATAACATGGTATTCTCTATCCATCGGATCCCGACAAACACAACATAGAGTATTACAGATAGATGATCTTGATCATGTTAGGCAGCTCACAAGATCCAACAATGAAGCACAATGAGGAGAAGACAACCATCTAGCTACTGCTATGGACCCATAGTCCAGGGGTGAACTACTCACTCATCACTCCGGAGGCGACCATGGCGGTGTAGAGTCCTCCGGGAGATGAATCCCCTCTCCGGCGGGGTGCCGGAGGAGATCTCCAGAATCCCCCGAGATGGGATCGGCGGCGGTGGCGTCTCGGTAAGGTTTTCCGTATCGTGGTTTTTCGCCTCGGGGTTTCGCGACGGAGGCTTTAAGTAGGCGGAAGGGCGAGTCGGGGGCTGACGAGGGGCCCACACCACGGGCGGCGCGGGCCCCCTTGGTCGCGCCGCCTTGTGGTTTGGCCACCTCGTGGCCCCACTTCGTATGCTCTTCGGTCTTCCGGAAGGTTCGTGGCGAAATAGGCCCCTGGGTCTTCGTTTCGTCCAATTCCGAGAATATTTTGTTACTAGGATTTCTGAAACCAAAAACAGCGAAAAACAAGCAAGTCGGCACTTCGGCATCTTGTTAATAGGTTAGTTCCGTAAAATGCACGAATATGACATAAAGTGTGCATAAAACATGTAGGTATCATCAATAATATGGCATGGAACATAAGAAATTATCGATACGTCGGAGACGTATCAGCATCCCCAAGCTTAGTTCTCGCTCGTCCCGAGCGGGTAAAACGATAACAAAGATAATTTCTGAAGTGGCATGCCATCATAACCTTGATCATACTATTTGTAAACATATGTAATGAATGCAACGATCAAAACAATGGTAATGACATGAGTAAACAAGTGAATCATAAAGCAAAGACTTTTCATGAATAGTACTTCAAGACAAGCATTAATAAGTCTTGCATAAGAGTTAACTCATAAAGCAATAAATCAAAGTAAAGGCATTGAAGCAACACAAAGGAAGATTAAGTTTCAGCGGTTGCTTTCAACTTGTAACATGTATATGTCATGGATAATTGTCAATGTAAAGTAATATAACAAGTGCAATATGCAAGTATGTAGGAATCAATGCACAGTTCACACAAGTGTTTGCTTCTTGAGGTGGAGAGAGATAGCTGAACTGACTCAACATAAAAGTAAAAGAATGGTCCTTCAAAGAGGAAAGCATCGATTGCTATATTTGTGCTAGAGCTTTTATTTTGAAAACATGAAACAATTTTGTCAACGGTAGTAATAAAGCATATGAGTTATGAAAATTATATCTTACAAGTTGCAAGCCTCATGCATAGTATACTAATAGTGCCCGCACCTTGTCCTAATTAGCTTGGACTACCGGATCTTTGCAATGCACATGTTTTAACCAAGTGTCACAATGGGGTACCTCCATGCCGCCTGTAAAAAGGTCTAAGGAGAAAGCTCGCATTTTGGATTTCTCGCTTTTGATTATTCTCAACTTAGACATCCATACCGGGACAACATGGATAACAGATAATGGACTCCTCTTTAATGCATAAGCATGTGACAACAATTATTATTCTCATATGAGATTGAGGATATATGTCCAAAACTCGAAACTTCCACCATGATTCATGGCTTTAGTTAGCGGCCCAATGTTCTTCTCTAACAATATGCATGCTCCAACCATTAAGGTGGTAGATCTCTCTTACTTCGGACAAGACGGACATGCATAGCAACTCACATGATATTCAACAAGGAATAATTGATGGCGTCCCCGTAAACATGGTTATCGCACAACAAGCAACTTAATAAGAGATAAAGTGCATAAGTACATATTCAATACCACAATAGTTTTTAAGCTATTTGTCCCATGAGCTATATATTGCAAAGGTGAATGATGGAATTTTAAAGGTAGCACTCAAGCAATTTACTTTGGAATGGCGGAGAAATACCATGTAGTAAGTAGGTATGGTGGACACAAATGGCATAGTGGTTGGCTCAAGTATTTTGGATGCATGAGAAGTATTCCCTCTCGATACAAGGCTTAGGCTAGCAAGGTTATTTGAAACAAACACAAGGATGAACGGTGCAGCAAAACTCACATAAAAGACATATTGTAAACATTATAAGACTCCACACCGTCTTCCTTGTTGTTCAAAACTCAATACTAGATGTTATCTAGACTCTAGAGAAACCAAATATGCAAACCAAATTAGCAAGCTCTAAGTATTTCTTCATTAATGGGTGCAAAGTATATGATGCAAGAGCTTAAACATGAGCACAACAATTGCCAAGTATCAATTTATCCA
This sequence comes from Lolium rigidum, assembly GCF_022539505.1. Lineage (NCBI taxonomy): Eukaryota > Viridiplantae > Streptophyta > Magnoliopsida > Poales > Poaceae > Lolium > Lolium rigidum. Next base: position 11,617 of record NW_025901067.1, on the reverse strand, counting down.
AGACATTTTAGAGTTACTACATGTAGCATTTTCCAATTCCAACCATATAATAATTTAACGAAGAAGAAACTTCGCCATGAATACTATGAGTAGAGCCTAAGGACATACTTGTCCATATGCTACAGCGGAGCGTGTCTCTCTCCCATAAAGTGAATGCTAGGATCCATTTTATTCAAACAAAACACAAACAAAAACAAACCGACGCTCCAAGCAAAGTGCATAAGATGTGACGGAATAAAAATATAGTTTCAGGGGAGAAACATGATAATGTTGTCGATGAAGAAGGGGATGCCTTGGGCATCCCCAAGCTTAGACGCTTGAGTCTTCTTAGAATATGCAGGGGTAAACCACCGGGGCATCCCCAAGCTTAGAGCTTTCACTCTCCTTGATCATATTGCATCATACTCCTCTCTTGATCCTTGAAAACTTCCTCCACACCAAACTCGAAACAACTCATTAGAGGGTTAGTGCATAATAAAAATTAACATGTTCAGAGGTGACACAATCATTCTTAACACTTCTGGACATTGCATAAAGCTACTGGACATTAATGGATCAAAGAAATTCATCCAACATAGCAAAAGAGGCAATGCGAAATAAAAGACAGAATCTGTCAAAATAGAACAGTCCGTAAAGATGGATTTTATTAGGCCACCAGACTTGCTCAAATGAAAATGCTCAAATTGAATTAAAGTTGCGTACATATCTGAGGATCATGCACGTAAATTGGCTTAATTTTCTGAGCTACCTACAGGGAGGTAGACCCAGATTCGTGACAGCAAAGAAATATGTAACTGCGCAGTAATCCAAATCTAGTACTTACTTTTCTATCAAAGACTTTACTTGGCACAACAAAACTCAAAACTAAGATAAGGAGAGGTTGCTACAGTAGTAAACAACTTCCAAGACTCAAATATAAAACAAAAATACTGTAGTAAAAACATGGGTTGTCTCCCATAAGCGCTTTTCTTTAACGCCTTTCAGCTAGGCGCGTAAAGTGTATATCAAGTATTATCGCGAGATGGAGCATTGATATCATAAGCTCCCCCATTTGCAGTGGTACTAGGGGCTTTGTCAATTTTAGGCCTATAATAATATTTCTTTGGTTTAGGCACTTTAGAAGCATACATAAACTTTTGCTCCTTTCCCATATAAGCTTTCTCTCTAAATTGTAAAGATGAAAAGGTTGAACCCAAAGTTCCCATAGCTTTTTCAAGTTCGCCAATCCTATTAATTTGATTATCATGATCAACACAAGTTCCTAGGACACTAATTCTTTCATCAATTCCTCCTAAGGATTTATCAAGTTTATCAGTTTTAACAAGTAACATCTCCAACTTAGTTTCAACACTAAAATTTTTCTCTATGGTTTCCAATTTTTTCATAACATCCTCAAGGGAGGTTTCAATTTTAATTTCATTAGCAGGTGGTGTTCCAAATAAACTCTCAGTAATGCAACTAGCCTCTAAAGCGGGAGCACCTAGGAAGTTACCCCCCGCGAGACAATCAAGAACATATCTATTCCAGCTAAGAGATACCAACATAAAAATTCCCGAGTAGGATAGTGGTGGAGTGTTTCTTAGTGCACCTATTATGGGCATCACTAATTCTATACCAAGCATCTTTTAAACATTCTCCTCCTTGTTGCTTAAATGAACGAACTTCAACTTCAGGATTACTCATTTTAGCAGTAGTAAATAAAGCAAACTAGATAAAGTAAATGCAAGTAAACTAATTTTTTTGTGTTTTTGATATAGCAAACAAGACAAGTAAATAAAGTAAAGCTGGCAACTAATTTTTTTGTGTTTTGATATAATGCAGCAAACAAAGTAGTAAATAAAATAAAGCAAGACAAAAACAAAGTAAAGAGATTGAGAAGTGGAGACTCCCCTTGCGGCGTGTCTTGATCTCCCCGGCAACGGCGCCGTAAAAAGAGCTTGATGGCGTGTATTTCACACGTTCGTTGGGCAACCCCAAGAGGAAGGTATGATGCGCACAGCAGCAAGTTTTCCCTCATAAAGAAACCAAGGTTTATCGAACCAGGAGGATCCAAGAAGCACGTTGAAGGTTGATGGCGGCGGGATGTAGTGCGGCGCAACACCAGGGATTCCGGCGCCAACGTGGAACCTGCACAACACAACCAAAGTACTTTGCCCCAACGAAACAGTGAGGTTGTCAATCTCACCGGCTTGCTGTAACAAAGGATTAACCGTATTGTGTGGAAGATGATTGTTTGCATAGAAAACAGTAAAACAAGTATTGCAGAAGATTTGTATTTCAGTATTAAAGAATGGAACGGGGTCCACAGTTCACTAGAGGTGTCTCTCCCATAAGATAAAAGCATGTTGGGTGAACAAATTACAGTCGGGCAATTGACAAATAGAGAGGGCATAACAATGCACATACATGTCATGATAAGTATAGTGAGATTTAATTGGGCATTACGACAAAGTACATAGACCGCCATCCAACCGCATCTATGCCTAAAAAGTCCACCTTCAGGTTATCGTCCGAACCCCTTCCGAGTATTAAGTTGCAAAGCAACAGACAATTGCATTAAGTATGGTGCGTAATGTAATCAACAACTACATCCTCGGACATAACGCCAATGTTTTATCCCTAGTGGCAACGAGCACAACACAACCTTAGAACTTTCCGTCACTCGTCCTGTGTCAATGCAGGCATGAACCCACTATCGAGCATAAATACTCCCTCTTGGAGTTAAAAGCAAAAACTTGGCCAGAGCCTCTACTAGTAACGGAGAGCATGCAAGATCATAAACAACACATATGTAATAACTTGATAATTAACATAACATGGTATTCTCTATCCATCGGATCCCGACAAACACAACATAGAGTATTACAGATAGACGATCTTGATCATGTTAGGCAGCTCACAAGATCCAACAATGAAGCACAATGAGGAGAAGACAACCATCTAGCTACTGCTATGGACCCATAGTCCAGGGGTGAACTACTCACTCATCACTCCGGAGGCGACCATGGCGGTGTAGAGTCCTCCGGGAGATGAATCCCCTCTCCGGCAGGGGGCCGGAGGAGATCTCCGAATCCCCCGAGATGGGATCGGCGGCGGCGTCTCAGTAAGGTTTTCCGTATCGTGGTTTTTCGCCTCGTGGGTTTCGCGACGGAGGCTTTAAGTAGGCGGAAGGGCAGAGTCGGGGGCCGACGAGGGGCCCACACCACGGGCGGCGCGGGCCCCCTTGGCCGCGCCGCCTTGTGGTTTGGCCACCTCGTGGCCCCACTTCGTATGCTCTTCGGTCTTCCGGAAGGTTCGTGGCGAAATAGGCCCCCGGGTCTTTGTTTCGTCCAATTCCGAGAATATTTCGTTACTAGGATTTCTGAAACCAAAAACAGCAGAAAACAAGAACTGGCACTTCGGCATCTTGTTAATAGGTTAGTTCCAGAAAATGCATGAATATGACATAAAGTGTGCATAAAACATGTAGGTATCATCAATAATATGGCATGGAACATAAGAAATTATCGATACGTCGGAGACGTATCAGATCGCAACAGTCTTCGAGGGAAGAAAACCCAATTTATTGATTCGACACAAGGGGAGCCAAAGAATATTTGCAAGCCTTAACATCGGAGTTGTCAATTCAGCTGCACCTGGAAACAGACTTGCTCGCAATAGTTTATCAGTAGCAACAGTTTTATAGCGATAGCGAGTAGTGAAATATAAGCGGCAGTGTAATAAAGACAGCAGTAGTGATTATAGTAAACGAGCAGGATTAAAATACGTAGGCATAGGGATGGATGAACGGGCGCTGCATGGATAAGATAACTCATGTAATAATCAAGACAAGGCATTTGCGGATAATAATAAACGAGTATCCAAGTACTAAATAACCATAGGCATGTGTTCCGTATATAGTCGCACGTGCTCGTAATGAGAAACTTGCACAACATCTTTTGTCCTACCAGCCGGTGGCAGCCGGGCCTCTAGGGAAACTACTGCTAATTAAGGTACTCCTTTTAATAGAGTACCGGAGCAAAGCATTAACACTCCGTGAACACATGTGATCCTCATATCACAGCCTTCCCCTCCGGTTGTCCCAATTTCTGTGACTTTGGGGCCTCGGGTTCCGGACAGCAATATGTGTATACAACTTGCAGGTAAGATCATAAAACAATGAATATCATCATGAATCAATAACATGTTCAGATCTGAAATCATGGCACTCGGGCCCTAAGTGATAAGCATTAAGCATAACAAGTTGCAACAATATCATAGAAGTACCACAACGGACACTAGGCACCATGCCCTAACAATCTTATGGCTATTACATGAACAATCTCATCCAATCCCTACCATCCCCTTCAGCCTACAGCGGGGATTTACTCACACATGGATGGGGGAAACATGGATAGTCGATGGAGAGGCGTCGGTGGCGATGATGGCGATGATCTCCTCCAATTCCCCATCCCGGTAGGGTGCTAGAACGGAGTTTCTGATCCCGAAATAGGGTTTTTCGATGGCGGCGGAGTTCTGGATGTCTTCTGGCAAATTGGTCGAACCCCCATGCGTTTTTAGGTCAAGGGCTTTAAGTAGTCCAGAGGGGAGCGCCGGGGGCTGGCCGAGGCGGCGTCCCCATGTGGCGGCGCAGTACATGGGCCCACCGGCCGCCACGTGGTGTGCGTGCCTCGTGGCCCTCCTCCGTCACATCTTCTGGCTCCATGGGTCTTCTGTAAAATAGGCCCATTGCAATTATTTCCGGGGATTTTCCTGAAAGTTGATTTTCTGCACAAAAATAAGACACCAAGGCAATTCTGCTGAAGACAGCGTTAGTCCGTGTTAGTTGTATCCAAAATACACAAATTAGAGGCAAAACAATAGCAAAAGTGTTCGGGAAAGTAGATACGTTTTGGACGTATCAACTCCCCCCAAGGTTAGCTTATTGTTTGTCCTCAAGCAATTCAGTTAACAACTGAGTGCGATAAAAGAACTTTCACGAACACATTTGCTCATATGATGCAAATATTCTCATTATATGGACGAGCACTTAGGCAATTCATAGCAAGATAAATGCAAATAAAGTCATCTAATAGTTATGTCAATCATGAAAAAGATACCAACAGACTAATAATAAGCATCATGAAACATATCTATCAGCAGGATTGCAATGCTCATAAAAAGATATGATAAAGTGGTATCTCGCTTGCCCGTATTTGTACAGCAAAAACATAAATGCCCAGTGCACCTACGAAATTCATGGGAAGACTAGAAGTAAAGATTATCAAAGATAAAAGCATCAATGTTATACCACAGTTAACCATATTCTGGGACAAACATATTACACTGAGAATGACAATTATGCTCTCAAGAAGGTGCTCAAAGAAAGGATGGTGACTCAACATAAAGTAAAAGATTGACCCTTCGCAGAGGGAAGCAGGGATTAACATGTGCTAGAGCTTTTCATTTTTAAAACAGAAGTAAAATTGTTTTGAGAGGTGTTTGTTGTTGTCAACGAATGGTAATGGGCACTCTAACCACCTTGCCAACCAGACTTTCAAGAGCGGCTCCCATGAAGGACGTTATCTCTACCAGCAAGGTAGATCATCCCTCTTCTCTTTTGTTTACACATGTATTTTAGTTACATTATGGATGACACTCCTCCCAACCTTTGCTTACACAAGCCATGGATAACTGAATCCTCGGGTGCCTTCCAACATTTTACATACCATGGAGGAGTGTCTATTGCAAAATTAAGTTGCTTACTGCTAAATCAGGGCAAAACATGTGAAGAGAATTATTAATGAAAGTTATTAATTGGGGTTGGGCACCCGTTGCCAGCTCTTTTTGCAAAATTATTGGATAAGCGGATGTATATGCCACTAGTCCATTGGTGAAAGTCTGACTGACAAGATTGAAAGATAAAACACCACATACTTCCTCATGAGCTATAAAATATCGACACAAATTGAGAAGTACTTTGAGGTTTTAAAGGCAGCACATGAAAATTTACTTGGAATGGTTTGAAATGCCATGCATAGGTATTTATGGTGGACACTTTGGAATAACTTGGTTTACAGGGATTTGGAAGCACGAGCAGCATTCTCGCTCAGTACAAGTGAAGGCTAGCAATAGACTGGGAAGCGACAATCAAGAGAGCAATAACCGTCATAATCATGCTTGCGACAAAATAAAATTAACGGAGGCATAAAAGTGATACAAGAACTCTGAAGCAAAGTAAATCATTGACGCTTAATTGACTTTTTGTTTTTCAGTCATATGCATGCGTGAGCATGTGCTAAGTCAATTCAAATGAATTATTCAGAGGAGGATACCACAATGTCATACCTATCTATGAATAAAACAATGCAAGCAAATATTTATGACATGCTACTCATTATTAATAAATTGGAGCTAAACATGAGAGATCATGAACTGCTAGACTTTCATTAAATAACATATACCTCGCATGAACCAACTAAGCATGCTCACATGGATGAGTATATGTATAAAAATGAAAACAAATAGAGTTCATACCAGCCTCTCACCACAGTCGAGTTGTCGTAGATCGTCATTATTGCCTTTCACTTGTGTGGCTTGAATAATATGAAATGAAAACCAAGCTCCAACCACCGGAGACCGCTGAACTTCATAATAAACTTTACAAAACCGAAGAAGAACAACAAATATTTTTGGATTTTCGATATTAGGGTCACCGAACGAAAGTAAAATCTTTTTGGATTTTCTCATAGCAAACCAACGATAGTAAATAAAGCAAAATATGAACAAGAAACCAAATAAACAAATGATAAAGAGAAACAACATAAATATTTTTGGTCTTTTGTGTTTTAGAAAAGAAACAAAGCAAAAACAAGAGAATGAAAACTAAAAGAGTCACACAAAAGCAAAGTGGCAGAAATCTGCCAAAACTTGACAGCAGTACAGTAATTATTTTTTTCGAAAATCTTCTGCTGTTCAACTCGAAAAGTGCTCAACTAATGAAAGTTAGATAATAACCTGGGGAGCATGCACAAAAATTGGCAGCTCAAAATAACGTTCTGGCTATTTTTAGGAATTTTTCCAGTATCAGTCCAGAATCTGTTTTTTTTAGACAGCACTTCCCCAAATATCATCTTCCTCATATTAGAGGCAACCATCGGCACACAAATGAAATAAAAAGTAAAAGTAAAGGTTACTACAGTAGTAACAACCTTCAAAAACTAAAATAAGAACCTACTGAAATAAAAATAACCGAAAGAGAAACAACCAAAAGAAGCTAAACAAGTATATACAAATGACCGGCAATTGTAATATGCAATGAATGAGTGATGCCGGCGTACCTCCCCCCAAGCTTAGGCTTTTGGCCTAAGTGGAGATCAACCCCACGGTGCCCATGAGGTGGCACCTCCGTAATATGATGAAGGAGGATCCTGACCTTGGTACAAACTGGAGGGCGTACCAGGATACGTGACGGTGTACCCATCAGAGGGCTCGGCGTCCTCGGAGTCATGCTGCTGGTGAAAGCCAAGTATCCTCAGCTGCTCATCCACCTCCTCCTTGGAGCGCGACCATTGCCTCCTGCGAACACTGAACAAATCGGCCTGCGGCAAAGGGATTTCCCTCTCATCCCGTCAATAAACATCGTTCTATAGACAATATTTTCTAAATTAGAGTCAGTTGTGACAAATTGGTGACCCTTCATAGAAGCAATACCAAGCTTAATAGGAATTAATTTCTCATCACTAGGATCAACAGAAAGACCTAGATATGCAACAATACGTGAAGCAACAATTCCTCCATAAATAGGTCCCTTATTAGATAAGAGACGAGCAATGAGAGCACCAAGATGATAAGGTGTGCTTCCAGTAAGTGCAGCAACCAAAAAAGCAAGATGATAACTAGAAATGTTGCTAGTGTTCTCCCTACCAAGAATGCTAGTAGCAAGATAGTAAGTGAAATATCTAATGGCAGGGAGCTGAATGTTCCTTATCTTGTCGCGCTGAATGGTACGATCATCATCGTTGGTAACTTCTCGATAGAGTTCCATCAAGGCTTTGGGGCGGTTCTCGATCTTCTTCGCTGTACCTATAGGAGTAATGTCCAATGCAGCACAAAAATCACCCAACTTCATAGTAATAGGCATATCATAAATCTTAAATTTAACTGATGGTGTGAAAGGTGTGTTGCTGAATTTAAAGCTTTCAACAAAGATTTTAGTTAGCATATGAAACAGATCACTCTCATCTTCCATATAGGTAGACAAGCCCACCCTATTAATGAGAAAAAAGAAGTCATCAAGTAGCCCTGCATTACGCAAAAAGTCAGTACACGGAATGGATGAAGCATTAGGAATCTCATTGTCCTCTCCATCTTCAAAGCTAGGTGCAATAAAATCCTCATCATAGGATCGCCTAACTCGAGTAGCTGCCCTTGAAGGCCTTGCCACTCTTGGCGTATCCCTCTCAAACACTTCTCCAAAGGTGTGGTTATGCATTTTCCTTTTCTGAAATTTTTCAACAAATATTATAAAAGTTGATTTTGAGACATATAAATGAGGGAGACTACTATAGGAACTTGATGGAGTACTAAACATGCATCAAAACTAATTTCTACAACTTAGAACAAGCATGCAAACTCACTTAACATTTCACCTACAGCAGCAAAATACTCAAGATATACTCAACTAAACAAAGTTCTATTTGGATAATCGGAGGAGTCACATACCGGAGAACAAATTCCCCAAATCTCAGTAGCAAAGATAGGCTGAGCAAGGAGATCGAAAATCGCGAGCAAGAACAGCAAGAAACTCGGGTTTGAACAATCGTGGTGTGTTTTCCCATGTAAGAGAGTGGAGTGGTAGGTGGATGAGTGAGTGGAGGGCTAGGTGGGGCCCACACCACAGGGCGGCGCGCCCCCCATGCTGGCCGCGCCAGCACATGGGGTGCCCCACTGGTCAGCCCCAGGCACTCCCAGGTTGCAATTTAAAAAATAGGACCATTGGTATAATTTTTGTAAATTTTTGAAAACTTCGAAAAATGCACATTTCTGGGTGTTAAAATAACTGTTTCAGGGAAGAAAAAGATTTTCAAAATTTTAAACAACTAAAGCATCTTGCAAAACAAGTAGTGCTACAGAAAGTAAAACAAGTGTGGAGAAAGAAAGAAATGTTGTTTAGCTCTTCCAAGCATTTAAAATGTACTTGTTAACAAGGTTGATCAAGTCTTGCCACCAAATAAATTTTACATGACATAAGAAGAAATAAACCTCAAATCAATCGTGTTACCTTATATTGTATTGATATGGACCCAATAATAATGTTTTGATATCCTTCTTTAGGCTCATATATAGGACAATCAATAACTCCCACTTTGATAGTTCTCAAATTAGAAATTGTATTAACTCCATATCACTAGAAGACAATTGGCATGTAGAGACACTATTTTGGTCCAGTAGAGACACTTAAATTGCTCTTACGTAGTTATAGAGGCACTTTCCATATTGTCTCAAAAGTGCCTCTACGGGCGGTGTCTCTACGTGCTAAGGACAATAGTATTAATGTCTTTACATTTTAGAAGACATAAAAGAGGCATTATATTGTGTCTCTAGTGTAAATAAATGTGAAGAAACCATGTGAAAATCAATACTCGAACTCATGACTGATGTCTACGGGTGCTTCTATTCTTGTAGACAGTGTTGGGCCTCCAAGAGCAGAGGTTTGTAGAACAGCAGCAAGTTTCCCTTAAGTGGATCACCCAAGGTTTATCGATCTCAGGGAGGAAGAGGTCAAAGATATCCCTCTCATGCAACCCCGCAACCACAAAGCAAGAAGTCTCTTGTGTCCCCAACACACCTAATAGGTGCACTAGTTCGGCGAAGAGATAGTGAAATACAGTGTGGTATGAATGAGTATGAGCAGTAGTAACGTAGCAGTAGTAACGCAGCAGTAGTAACACAAGAAAACGAGAAACAAGCAGCCGATAGCGATATTTAGGAACAAGGCCTAGGGAATAGACTTTCACTAGTGGACAATCTCAACTTTGATCACATAACGAGAATAGATAAATGCATACTCTACACTCTTGTTGGATGATGAACACATTGCGTAGGATTACACGAACCCTCAATGCCGGAGTTAACAAGCTCCACAATTCAATGTTCATATTTAAATAACCTTAGAGTGCAAGAAAGATCAACACGACTAAACCAAGTACTAACACAGACATGCACACTCGTCACCTTCACACTATGTAGGAGGAATAGATCACATCAATACTATCATAGCAATAGTTAACTTCACAATCTACAAGAGATCATGATCATAGCATACGCCAAGTACTAACACGGATGCACACACCGTCACCATTACACCGTGCGGGAGGAATAAAACTACTTTAATAACATTGCTAGAGTAGCACATAGATAAATTGTGATACAAAACACATTGCAATCATAAAGAGATATAAATAAGCACTTCACTACGCCATTCATAACAATGGGTAAGTATTCTGTGAAATATAGCCTAAGAGACCCACACGGTGCACACACTCGTCACCTTTACACACGTGGGACAAGGAGTCTCCGGAGATCACATAAGTAAAACTCACTTGACTAGCACAATGACATCTAGATTACAAGCATCATCATATGAATCTCAATCATGTAAGGCAGCTCATGAGATTATTGTATTGAAGTACATAGGAGAGAGATGAACCACATAGCTACCGGTACAGCCCCAAGCCTCGATGGAGAACTACTCCCTCCTCATGGGAGCAGCAGCGGTGATGAAGATGGCGGTGGAGATGGCAGCGGTGTCGATGGAGAAGCCTTCCGGGGCACTTCCCCGCTCCGGCAGGGTGCCGGAACAGAGACTCCTGTCCCCCAGATCTTGGCTTCGCGATGGCGGCGGCTCTGGAAGGTTTTCCGTATCGTGGTTCTTCGTCTCAGGGTTTTCGCGACGGAGGCTTTAAGTAGGCGGAAGGGCAGCCTCGGAGGGGGCCTGGGGCCACCACACCATAGGGCGGCGCGGCCCCCTCCGGCCGCGCCGGGTGTGGTGTGGGGCCCCCAGTGGCTTCCCTCCGGCGGCTCTCGGGTGTTCTGGATGGTTCCGGGAAAATAGGAACATGGGCGTTGATTTCGTCCGATTCCGAGAATATTTCGTTACTAGGATTTCGAAACCAAAACAGCGAAAAACAGGAACTGGCACTTCGGCATCTTGTTAATAGGTTAGTTCTAGAAAATGCACGAATATGACATAAAGTGTGCATAAAACATGTAGATAACATCAATAATGTGGCTTGGAACATAAGAAATTATCGATACGTCGGAGACGTATCGGCATCCCCAAGCTTAGTTCGCTCGTCCCGAGCAGGTAAAACGATAACAAAGATAATTTCTGAAGTGACATGCCATCATAACCTTGATCATATTATTTGTAAACATATGTAATGAATGCAGCGATCAAAACAATGGTAATGACATGAGTAAACAAGTGAATCATAAAGCAAAGACTTTTCATGAATAGTACTTCAAGACAAGCATCAATAAGTCTTGCATAAGAGTTAACTCATAAAGCAATAAATCAAAGTAAAGGTATTGAAGCAACACAAAGGAAGATTAAGTTTCAGCGGTTGCTTTCAAC
>NW_025901066.1:0-14833 GCF_022539505.1 Lolium rigidum | reverse complement strand
TGGGAGCCGATTTCGGTGAAATCGGCTGGCTCTGCATCATAACCTTCTTCAGGGGTGGTGAGCCCTTGCAGAAGAGAACCACTGGAGCTGGTGGAAGGAATTTGAAGGAGGAGCCGTCAGCCTGCACAGGTTCTGGACCATCTTGTTGCTGCGAGGAAATAGAGCTAGGTTACAGACAATCATTGTGAGCCACTGCAAGAAAATTGTAAGTGGTGGTACCTGTTCTGCAGGAATGTCGTATTCAGCATCAAGTTGCTTCAGCAACGGCCCTAGAGCTCTCCTGAAGGCGTGGGTCTTCCACATTGACCACCAAGTCTCAAACCCATCGGTAGTGGTGGTGAAGCGAAGGTTGTGAGGGATTGGAATGGCTAGAGCATCAAAGAAGGAATAGCACCTCTGGCCAGTAAGGATATCAGGCAGCTCGGCTCTGCTTTCTGTCAAGTGGTGTAGGAAGAAGTGTGGAGCCACTTGCCCGAGACCAAACTGCCGGGCCACTACCACCGGTTGATAAGATTCATAACCGGGTTTGATGATCCTGTTGGAGGTACTCATGCCAACTGGGAGGAAGCAAGGACGGATCATGATGGAGTACAAGTGCCGAGTGCTGGGGTCATCGGCAAAACTGTCCAACCTGAAGGAAACTGGATTCTCGAAATTTTCAGCTTCAGTGTAAGGAAAGAACAGGGGACTGTCCAGGCCTTGGAAGAAAATTTTGAACCACTCTGACGCTTCCTTAGGGATCAGCCTGCTACCTGGAAGGCTATATAAAGCTTGGCCGTAGCTGGTGCATCGGATCTGCTTCCCATTAGCATCTGGGAAGGTGCAAGTGGCCAGAGCTGGGGAGTTTGGGACCTGGTTTCGGAAGTACAGTTGAGCCCATAACTGAATAAACCACCAGGGGCCTCCTGTTTTAACTGTCTTTTGGGAAAACAATTTGACAGACATCAGTTGGAGAGATCGATAGACCTCTCCAAGGAATAGTTTGCCGATGCCAAGCTGGGTGCCTTTGGCAAGTTCATAGGCCAGGGAAAGGTAATTCTTGGTTGGGGCGAGTGATGGGCCACAGAATATGAAGTGTTCTAACCAGAAGTTCATGAAGGCTGTGTGCTCTTTCTCTGTCACAGGCCCTTTGGTTTTCATGTAACGCCTAAGGTAGGCACCCCAGCTGGTACACTCTATTTTGGAGGAGAGGGTGAAAGGAACCTTTGGCAGCATAAAAGCAGAGGGGCTTGGGGATGCAATATCTAGACCTGTGATCATGGCCACGTCCGAAGCAAAGTTGGTGTCATGGGACCATGGCCAAACATGAAGCAATTCAGTGCATCAGACCAGAAGTAGCCGATGGTTTTCAGAAGGTTTTCGTGTTTCTCAAGGGGAGACAATGACAATGACAAGGTATCGGCTATCCCTATAGTTTCCCATGTGGCATGGTGAGTTTTGGATACTCTACTGTACCATGCCACCCAACCCTCAGGAGGATTAGGCCAGGCTCGTAGGCAGTCGGCCCAAGAAGTCAGATCTAAATTCTGGTTTACGAAGGGAATTCTGTTGGCCTCACATGAAATTAGATGAGCGGGACTCTCGGAAGAACGAGGGCCAAGACACAGAGAATTTGGGAGAGAGGGATGCGGCAGCAGGATGTCTGAAACCTAAAATTAATAACGAAATAGGACATTAATTCAGGTGTTTGCTGTTAAATCCTAACATTTACTCGGATGGCGAGGAGCGGTTGAGGATTACCTTCAGACCGGAGACCATAGCATTGGCGTTGGATGATTCCGCCATTGGATGCGCTGTGGAGTTGGTCTGGCGCGGGTGAGATCTGAGATTCGTGTGGCCGGGAGTTGGATCTGTTCGAGCGGCGATTTGGGGATCTGAGTTTACTCTCTCAGACGGAGGTTGCATGTTACCGTTTGAAGAGACAACTGATGGGGCTTTACTCGCGTTTTATGGTAAAGGCCGATGCGATGCCATCGGCTCTTTGGGAGTTGACTGACTTTGACTATCGGTAAGATTAATTGGAAGCACTTCTTCATTAATAAAAGGGTTTTTTTTACAATGAAGAGCCGATTGCTCAAGGAGGGAAGAACAAAAGAAGAGCCGATTGCTCAAGAACTAGTACTAATCCTATACTAGTAGTTCCTATTCTAAGGGCCGTTGCTGGCCTCGTCGTCGGCGTCGTAACTGCCGTCGGCGCTGCTTCCGGAGAACTCTTCGTCGCTGCTGCCCCAGCCCTCGGCCGGGGTTTCTTCCTCCTCATCTTCATCATCGTCGTCGTCTTCCGACCAAGCGCGGAAGCGCTTTGCCGGCGGGTACCCGGCGGAGGAGGAGTCATCCTCCTCCTCTTCCTCCTCTTCCTCCTCTTCATCCTCTTCCTCTTCCTCGTCGTAGGAGGTGAAGCTCGCCCAGGAGTAGAGGTCGTCCTCGCTCTCTCCCTCCAGTTCCCCGTCGAAAAGGAACCGGAGGTCCGCCTCCCCATCGGTCATGGACAGGTCGTCGTCCGACCCGACGGCGGCCAGGGGAAGGTCGTCATTCACCCTGACGGTGAAGTCCCACTCTTCATCGTCCCAGTGTTCGGACTGAAAAGAGAGACCCGACGAGGCGGAGGAGGAGTAAGAGGAAGACATTGCTACAGGAGATGGGTTTTTTTTGGTGCCAATGGCTAGAACAGAGCAAGGGGATGAAGAGGCGAACTGTTCGGCGCGGTTAAATAAAAAGGGATATAGTGGAGATTTAATGCCACAGCAGTTTCCGGGGAAGTGGTGCCAAAAGAAAGAAAAAACTGTCAGATCACGCGGAGAAGTTGAGAAGGCAAGGCATCATGATGAAGGATACTGCGACGGTTCTGCTCTGCCACGACATGACCCGACGAAGAAAAAATAGAGTGGTTTTGGAATTATCATTACCAAAACCAGGGGGCATGTGTTATCACCAGATTTTAACCAAATCAGAGGTGGGCCGTGATTGAGATGGGCTTAACAAATATACGTAGAAAATATTCATGAATCGGCCTTGTATAAAGAGTTTGGGCTAAATTGCCCGTGTATCCGTAAATATAGTAGGATACGTGTCGGTTAGGATTCAAAGGGTAGAGTTTAGCTCGTACACGGTTGGGATTATTCCCATGTTAGAAAGTCTACGGACTATAAATATGTATCTAGGGTTATTGAGAAAGAGGACGATCACGTTCACAACAAAACCAATCTAGGCGCATCGCCACCCCTTGTTTCGAGGGTTTCTTCCGGGTAAGCGCTATGCTGCCTAGATCGCGTCTTGCGATCTAGGCAGAATCTTGTTTATCTGTTGTTCATGTGTTGCTCGTACTGAAGCCTTTTTGATGGCGAGCAACACCGTTATCATGGATATGTTAGGGTTAGCATCGGTACTTTCTCGATGTATTTGATTAGTCATGCTACTCCTGGATATCTAGCCACCCTTGTACCGATCTTAGGTGCAAGGGTGGCACCTGCTTAGTCATTGTTTAGTAGATTCGATCCGTTACGATTGCTCCTTGTTCTTCAAGGATTAGTTTAATATCTACATAGTTAGGCCTTATAAACGGGTTGAAGGATCCAGTAGCACGTAGGGTATAGTCTGCTAGTCCTAGAGAAGATGTTCCGGGAATCAACTCCACGTTGGTTTTTAGGCCTTGTCTAGAACTGGTTTATTATCACCTTTCGTGCCTGCCAGGCTCAATCACGTGTAGGACGTTCCGGTTATGTGGTGAAAACCCTAGATCGTCGTAGATCGTTGTAACTTAATATTGATCAAGCAGGACCACCATGTTATCGTAGATCTCATACGAATCATGGGTGGATCGGCTCCTTGAGCCGATTCACGGGACAACCTGAGAGCCGATCGAGGCTCGTATTTAATGTTTACGTGTATGCCATGCAGGAAACTAGTCGAAGCAATCCATCACCTTCCTGATCAGGTATAGGTCAGGTGGCACGCCCTTGCACCAGCATCGGACGTGCGTGCCGGAGCTTTGCGGGCCGTCGTCCGAGGGACCAGGGCCCTCCAGCAGTCCTGGGAGCCTCCCGGCTCTTCGTGTTGCCCGTCGCTACTCGTCGGTGGGTTTTGGTGGTCAACACAAACCGGGTCCAAAGGCCACTACAGGACATGCGCCAGCTAGTGGGGTCGCCCTGGGCAAAAACGAACCGGGACCAATGCCCCCATTGGTCCCGGTTTGGTTCAGGACATTTGCTTAGGACCAAAGGCCTCTTCTCCACTAGTGTCGTGTGTCGTACGTCATTGTACTCGCTCGCGTGTATAGCAGTACTTGTACTCGCTCGTATATGTAGTGTACTCGCGCTATATACGTAATTGTACTCGTGCTTTAATATGCTACTGTACTCGGGGTATTCACTAAATTGTATTCGTGCTTCTGAGTTTTCACGTGTACCTATACGCGTCGGGGTTGTACTGCTCGGTCTTGCTCTTCGAGAGGGTCGTGCGAGTTTCCTTCCACTTCTCGCAATTCTCGAGGCGGGCGTAGACGTTGAGGAACTTGAACTGCAGGCCGGTGTCGTCCGTGTACATGTCCAAAGCTCGGCGCAGCTGGGGAAAAAGAGCACGGCGATACGGGTCAGCTAACGACGATGTACCTCGGTGATGCAGGGTCGGCGGAGCATACCTTTTGCTCCAAGTCGTGGCCGCTGATCGGCCGTTTGTCGACCTCCTCCTGTATGCCGTGCCATTTGCTGCACGCCGTCTGCATGATCCCCCAATGGGTGGCCATTGCCTTGTCTCCCCGGTACACGTTCATGTTCGTCTTGTTGAAGTAGGGATCGACGAGTTTGCGTTCCTCGTACGCCTGCCTCACTCGAAGCCAGTATGTGTCGAACGGCCGATTGGCCCCGATTATGCCGTTCGTGGACACGGTCATCCAAGCTTCGGCGAGGCACTCCTCTTCCTTCGGCGTCCATTTGATACGCGGTTCGGCAGGCGGCGAGTCCTTCTTCCTCTTCTTCTTCCCCTTCGACAGAGTTGGCGGCGGCTTGAGTTGGCTCTTCTTCTTCCTCGTCTTCTTCTTCGACGGCTTGGCTTCCGTCGGCAACATCCTCCCGATGCTCGTTGCGCGCCGCCACAGCTGCCGTCGCCCTCGTCTCCTCTTGCGTGAAGAACCCCGGGCACGCAGCGGCGGCGGCCATGAAGAACCCCGGGCTCGCAGCGGCGGCCATGGAGCCGGAGGTGATCATCTCGTGGATCTCCTCTTCGTTCGGCGCCGCCATCGCACCGAACGGGAGCGGCCCTCGTCGCAGGGGGGACGAGTGGAGATGCTCTTAGGGCATCTCCAACCGCGCGACCCAAACGGACGCGCTGGGCCGTCCGGTTTGGGCCGTTTGGGTGGCCGAGCGGACACGCGGACAGCGGCCCGCGTCCGCGTGTCCGTTTGGGTCACGCGCTGCGCCCAATGTGCGGACGCATCGCATAACCGTAGAAACACGAAAAAAACAAAAAAATGCGAATTTAAACGAAATTTCATTGAACATATGCCCTATTTTGGGCAAATTTGTACATAGCCCTATTTTGGGCAAATAAAACTAACAAAAGAAGCCCCTATATGGGCTTTTAAATTTAAACTAGTATTAAAAACCCTCTATTAGGGTTTGGTCGGCGGCGCGGTGGCCGCCGGTGCGCCGCCTAGCCCCTGTGGGCGTCGTCGGCGACGTCGTCGTCGTGGACGACGTCCCCGGGCGGCGAGGCGCTGTTGTGGCTCGGCCGCGCCGGGGACTCCGGCCACGGGAGACCACAGGGCCTCCTCCCACGGCGAGTGGGGGTCCGGAGCCACCCGAGGCTGCGGTGGCGCACGGAGCAGCGCCTCCTCCCTGAGGCGTTGCTGCCTCTCCTGCCAGGCGCGGCCCCTGGCCTCCTGGCGCCGCCGCTGGTCGGCGCGGCGCCTGTCCTCCTGCCTCCGCTGCTCCTGGCGGCGCTCCTCGTCGGCGCGGCGCCTGGCCTCCTCCCGCCGCGCCGCCTCCTCCTCCTCCCGACACGCCTGGCGGGCCTGGGCGTAGAGCTCCCAGCCCTCCGCCTCCTCGACCGCCCGCCGCGCCGCCTCCTCCATCTCGGAGGTGCGAATGGCCGCATGGAGGTGCGGCCATTTCGCCTCCTCCTCCGCCGCCGAGATCATCAGGGCGGCGCGGAGGTCCGGGTCCTCCTCCGAGGACTCCGGCTTCGGCTCGAGGAGGAGAGGCGGCGGTTGCGGCAATGCCGCACCGCCGCGGGCGGCCTCTCCGATGTGGAGGCCGCGTTGGTTTCCTACCGATGGCCGCAACGCCGGCGGACGACGGCGGCTGCTGCTCGCCTCGTCGTCGTTCGCTCCGGGAGCGAACCGTCGCTTCGGGGCCATGGCGGCGGTTTTGCTCGGGGAGTGGAGTGGGGACTGGAGTGGAGGGCCAGATCCCCTTCAGTCCCCATTTAATAATCTCCCTGGTCACCGACAGGTGGGCCCAAGGGAGACGAGGCGACCAGCGCGCGGACGCGAGCAGACGGCGCGTGCCATCCGCGGCCACGCAAACCTAGCCCAGATTTGGGCCGGGTTTGCGTCGTTCCGGACGCCGCGGCCGTCCGCTTTTGCGGTGCGTCCCCGCGCTGGGCCGCATTTTGTCCGGCTCGACCCAAACGGACGCGCGGGCGCGGTTTGGGTCGCGCGGTTGGAGATGCCCTTAGGGCACAGCGGCGCGACGCAAACGGACGCCGAGCGACTGTTTTCGTCCGTCGTGACCGGAAATGCGTATGGGGCCTGTTCCAGCGGGGCGACGCAAAGTGACCGGGCCGTCCGCGGAGACGCAAACCTAGCCCAAATATGCGCCAGTTTTGCGTCTCCGCGGACGCTCGGCGGACGCGGAGCGTGTCCGCGTTGGGTACATCCAGGCTCGGTCGGCAGTGACTAGGTAAGCAAAAGATTTTTACATTACTATTGATTGGCCAAAAGGACCATCTTTACAGAGATGGTTAGTCGAGTTAACCTAAAACTACAACGGCCGTACCTACTCGCCGTCGCGCGGCCTACACCGGCCTCGGTTACTCGCAGTCGCGCGCCCTAATACTGGCCACCGGAAGGGCTGGCGGCGTCGTCGAAGCGGGAGCGCTTCGCGCACTCCGCGTGCCGCGCACGCCGCGTGCCGCGCACGCCGGCGACTGGACATCTCGTCCTGCCACCTGCGGCGTTCGACGGCCTCGGCCAGGGCGCTGTCCCACATGGCCGTCGCTAGGGCCTCCTCCGCCGCCGCCCGGGCCTCCTCCTCCTCAGCCGCCGCCCGGGCCTCCTCCTCCGCCGCCGCCTGGACCGTCATCGCCGCGTCCTCGTTCGCCTGGACCGCCGCCTGGACCGCTGCCATGTCGTCGATGAAGCGGGCCCTGTCCCTAGCCACCGCCGCCACCGCTTCGTCCCTGGCGGTGATGGCGGCCTCCAGCACGCGGTTCTCCTGCTCGACCCGCGCGGGAGAAGGGCCCCTATGCTGGAGCGAGTCCAGGTCGGAGCACATTAACCCCCGAGCCATGGCCATCACATAGTTATGGGCTTCCTCCTCCTCCACCCAAGCCTGACGGCGCTGGGCGTCCCCAGCCAGGGACTCGAAGGACTCGATCAGAATCCGCTTCTCGCCGGCGCACTCGAAGCGCATGGGCACGGGGACGTCATCGTCCGCGATGTCGTGGATGACGGCGTCGGCCGGAGGGGCCGCGATGGCCGCCCGCGCCTCCGCGAGCTCGGCCCTAGCATCGGCGAGCTCGGCCCTAGCATCGGCGAGCTCGGCCATGGTGTTGGCGATCTCCGCCCTGGTCGCCGCGAGGCGCCCTTCCGCGCGCTCTGCCGCCTCCGCCTCCGCCGCCGCCACCTCCAGGTCCAGCTGCTGGGCCTCAACGCCGGCGGCGGCTACCTCCTCCTCCTCCTCCGGGTGGAGCTGGCGGCACATGTGAACAACGTGCTCCCAATTCATGTGGTCGGCCATGGATGGATGGTAGCTTGAGGTGTGCCCGCCGCCCCCGCCGGTTGATACGTCTCCGACGTATCGATAATTTCTTATGTTCTATGCCATATTATTGATGATACCTACATGTTTTATGCACACTTTATGTCATATTCGTGCATTTTCTGGAACTAACCTATTAACAAGATGCCGAAGTGCCGGTTCTCGTTTTCTGCTGTTTTTGGTTTCAGAAATCCTAGTAACAAAATATTCTCGGAATTGGACGAAACGAAGACCCGGGTTCCTATTTTCACCGGAAGCATCCAGAACACCCGGGAAGGACCAGAGGGGGGGCACTGGGCCCCCAGACCATAGGCCGGCGCGGCCCAGGCCCTGGCCGCGCCGCCATATGGTGTGGCCACCCCTTCGACCCTCCTGCGCCGCCTCTTCGCCTATATAAAGCCTCCGTCGCGAAAACCCTGATGCGAAGAACCACGATACGGAAAACCTTCCAGAGCCGCCGCCATCGCGAAGCCAAGATCCGGGGGCCAGGAGTCTCGTTCCGGCACCTCGCCGGAGCGGGGAAGTGCCCCGGAAGGCTTCTCCATCGACACCGCTGCCATCTCCACCGCCATCTTCATCACCGCTGCTGCTCCCATGAGGAGGGAGTAGTTCTCCATCGAGGCTCGGGGCTGTACCGGTAGCTATGTGGACCATCTCTCTCCTATGTGCTTCAATACAATAATCTCATGAGCTGCCTTACATGATTGAGATTCATATGATGATGCTTGTAATCTAGATGTCATTGTGCTAATCAAGTGAGTTTTACTTATGTGATCTCCGGAGACTCCTTGTCCCACGTGTGTAAAGGTGACAGTGTGTGCACCGTGTGGGTCTCTTAGGCTATATTTCACAGAATACTTATTCACTGTTGAATGGCATAGTGAGGTGCTTATTTATATCTCTTTATGATTGCAATGTGTTTGTATCACAATTTATCTATGTGCTACTCTAGCAATGTTATTAAAGTAGTTTTATTCCTCCTGCACGTGTGCAAAGGTGACAGATGTGTGCACCGTGTTAGTACTTGGTTTATGCTATGATCATGATCTCTTGTAGATTGCGAAGTTAACTATTGCTATGATAATATTGATGTGATCTATTCCTCCTACATATGCATGAAGGTGACAGGTGTGCATGCTATGTTAGTACTTGGTTTAGTCTTTTGATCTATCTTACACTAAAGGTTACTAAAATATGAGCATTATTGTGGAGCTTGTTAACTCCGGCATTGAGGGTTCGTGTAATCCTACGCAATGTGTTCATCATCCAACAAAAGTGTAGAGTATGCATTTATCTATTCTGTTATGTGATCAATGTTGAGAGTGTCCACTAGTGAAAGTCTAATCCCTAGGCCTTGTTCCTAAATATCGCTCTCGCTGCGTGTTTACTTGTTTCTATCGCGTTACTACTCGCTGCGTTACTACTGCTGCGTTACTACCGCTTGTTTACTCGTCCTGGGCAAAGCACTTTTCTCGGTGCCGTTGCTACTACTTATTCATACCACCTGTATTTCACTATCTCTTCGCCGAACTAGTGCACCTATTAGGTGTGTTGGGGACACAAGAGACTTCTTGCTTTGTGGTTGCAGGGTTGCATGAGAGGGATATCTTTGACCTCTTCCTCCCCGAGATCGATAAACCTTGGGTAATCCACTTAAGGGAAACTTGCTCGCTGTTCTACAAACCTCTGCTCTTGGAGGCCCAACACTGTCTACAAGAATAGAAGCTCCCGTAGACATCAAGCACTTTTCACGGCGCCGTTGCCGGGGAGGAAAGGTAAAAAGGCACTCATACTCCGGTTCCAGGTAACAGTACTTTTCTCGGCGCCATTGTGTTTGTGCTCGAAGCTATTTCCTTTAGATCCTGCAATTGCATCTTTTTGTTTCTTGTTTACACTAGTTTGGCATAATGGACAACAATGAGCTTCTTATTCTATTTCCTGATTTAAAACATGGATTGTTTGATGCGAAAATTAAAAAACCTATGAAATCTTATTTGCATGCTGGTAGTAATATTAGTATGAACGCTTTGAACACCATTGTTGATAATGATATGGAAAATTCTAAGCTTGGGGAAGCTGGTTTTGATGAGCATGATATTTTTAGTCCCCCAAGCATTGAGGAGAAAATTTTCTTTGATGATACTATGCCTCCTACACTTGATGAGAATAATAATGATAGCTACTTTGTTGAATTTGCTCCCACTATTACTAATAAAATCGATTATGCTTATGTGGAGAGTAATAATTTTATGCATGAGACTCATGATAAGAATGCTTTATGTGATAGTTATATTGTTGAGTTTTCTCATGTTGCTACTGAAAGTTATTATGAGAGAGGAAAATATGGTTGTAGAAAGTTTCATGTTACTAAAACACCTCTCTATGTGCTGAAATTTTTGAAGCTACACTTGTTTTATCTTCCTATGCTTGTCACTTTGCTCTTCATGAACTTGTTTATTTACAAGATTCCTATGCATAGGAAGCATGTTAGACTTAAATGTGTTTTGAATTTGCCTCTTGATGCTCTCTTTTGCTTCAAATACTATTTCTTGCGAGTGCATCATTAAAACTGCTTGAGCCCATCTTAATGGCTATAAAGAAAGAACTTCTTGGGAGATAACCCATGTGTTATTTTGCTACAGTACTTTGTTTTATATTTGTGTCTTGGAAGTTGTTTACTACTGTAGCAACCTCTCCTTATCTTAGTTTTGAGTTTTGTTGTGCCAAGTAAAGTCTTTGATAGAAAGGTTGATACTAGATTTGGATTACTGCGCAGAAACAGATTTCTTTGCTGTCACGAATCTGGGCCTAATTCTGTGTAGGTAACTCAGAAAATTATGCCAATTTACGTGAGTGATCCACAGATATGTACGCAACTTTCATTCAATTTGAGCATTTTCATTTGAGCAAGTCTGGTGGCCTAATAAAATCCATCTTTACGGACTGTTCTGTTTTGACAGATTCTGCCTTTTATTTCGCATTGCCTCTTTTGCTATGTTGGATGAATTTCTTTGATCCATTAATGTCCAAGTAGCTTTATGCAATGTCCAGAAGTGTTAAGAATGATTGTGTCACCTCTGAACATGTTAATTTTTATTGTGCACTAACCCTCTAATGAGTTGTTTCGAGTTTGGTGTGGAGGAAGTTTTCAAGGATCAAGAGAGGAGTATGATGCAATATGATCAAGCTGCAGTGAAAGCTCTAAGCTTGGGGATGCCCCGGTGGTTCACCCCTGCATATTCTAAGAATACTCAAGCGTCTAAGCTTGGGGATGCCCAAGGCATCCCCTTCTTCATCGACAACATTATCAGGTTCCTCCCCTGAAACTATATTTTTATTCCGTCACATCTTATGCACTTTGCTTGGAGCGTCTGTTTGTTTTTGTTTTTGTTTTTGTTTGAATAAATGCTTTTGTGGGAGAGAGACACGCTCCGCTGGTTCGTATGAACACATGTGTTCTTAGCTTTTAATTTTCATGGCGAAGTTTCTTCTTCGTTAATTTGTTATATGGTTGGAATTGGAAAATGATACATGTAGTAAATTGCTATAATGTCTTGGATAATGTGATACTTGGCAATTGTTGTGCTCATGTTTAAGCTCTTGCATCATATGCTTTGCACCTATTAATGAAAAAATACATAGAGCTTGCTAAAATTTGGTTTGCATAATTGGTCTCTCTAAAGTCTAGATAATTTCTAGTATTGAGTTTTGAACAACAAGGAAGACGGTGTAGAGTCTTATAATGTTTACAATATGTCTTTTATGTGAGTTTTGCTGCACCGGTTCATCCTTGTGTTTGTCTCAAATAACCTTGCTAGCCTAAGCCTTGTATCGAGAGGGAATACTTCTCATGCATCCAAAATCCTTGAGCCAACCACTATGCCATTTGTGTCCACCACACCTACCTACTACATGGTATTTCTCCGCCATTCCAAAGTAAATTGCTTGAGTGCTACCTTTAAAATTTCCATCATTCGCCTTTGCAATATATAGCTCATGGGACAAATAGCTTAAAAACTATTGTGGTATTGAATATGTACTTATGCACTTTATCTCTTATTAAGTTGCTTGTTGTGCGATAACCATGTTTCCGGGGACGCCATCAACTACCCTTTGTTGAATATCATGTGAGTTGCTATGCATGTCCGTCTTGTCCGAAGTAAGAGAGATCTACCACCTTAATGGTTGGAGCATGCATATTGTTAGAGAAGAACATTGGGCCGCTAACTAAAGCCATGATTCATGGTGGAAGTTTCAGTTTTGGACATATATCCTCAATCTCATATGAGAATAATAATTGTTGCCACATGCTTATGCATTAAAGAGGAGTCCATTATTTGTTGTCCATGTTGTCCCGGTATGGATGTCTAAGTTGAGAATAATCAAAAGCGAGAAATCCAAAATGCGAGCTTTCTCCTTAGACCTTTGTACGGGCGGCATGGAGGTACCCCATTGTGACACTTGGTTAAAACATATGTATTGCGATGATCCGGTAGTCCAAGCTAATTAGGACAAGGTGCGGGCACTATTAGTATACTATGCATGAGGCTTGCAACTTGTAAGATATAATTTACATGATACATGTGCTTTATTACTACCGTTGACAAAATTGTTTCATGTTTTCAAAATAAAAGCTCTAGCACAAATATAGCAATCGATGCTTTCCTCTTTGAAGGACCATTCTTTTACCTTTTATGTTGAGTCAGTTCACCTATCTCTCTCCACCTCAAGAAGCAAACACTTGTGTTAACTGTGCATTGATTCTTACATACTTGCTTATTCTTGTTATATTGCTTTGCATTGACAACTATCCATGAGATATACATGTTACAAGTTGAAAGCAACTGCTGAAACTTTATCTTCCATTGTGTTGCTTCAATATCTTTACTTTAAATTATTGCTTTATGAGTTAACTCTTATGCAAGACTTATTGATGCCTGTCTTGAAAGTGCTATTCATGAAAAGTCATTGCTTTATGATTCGGCTTGTTTACTCATGTCATTACCATTGTTTTGATCGCTGCATTCATTACATATGTTTACAATATGATCAAGGTTATGATGGCATATCACTTCAGAAATTATCTTTGTTATCGTTTTACCTGCTCGGGACGAGCGAGAACTAAGCTTGGGGATGCTTGATACGTCTCCGATGTATCGATAATTTCTTATGTTCTATGCCATATTATTGATGATACCTACATGTTTTATGCACACTTTATGTCATATTCGTGCATTTTCCGGAACTAAACTATTAACAAGATGCCGAAGTGCCGGTTCTGTTTTCTCGCTGTTTTTGGTTTCAGAAATCCTAGTAACAAAATATTCTCGGAATTGGACGAAACGAAGACCCGGGTTCCTATTTTCACCGGAAGCATCCGAACACCCGGGAAGGACCGGAGGGGGGCACCGGGCCCCCGGACCATAGGCCGGCGCGGCCCAGGCCCCGGCCGCGCCGCCATATGGTGTGGCCACCCCTTCGACCCTCCTGCGCCGCCTCTTCGCCTATATAAAGCCTCCGTCGCGAAAACCCCGATGCGAAGAACCACGATACGGAAAAGCTTCCGGAGCCGCCGCCATCGCGAAGCCAAGATCCGGGGGACGAGGAGTCTCTGTTCCGGCACCCTGCCGGAGCGGGGAAGTGCCCCGGAAGGCTTCTCCATCGACACCGCTGCCATCTCCACCGCCATCTTCATCACCGCTGCTTGCTCCCATGAGGAGGGAGTAGTTCTCCATCGAGGCTCGGGGCTGTACCGGTAGCTATGTGGTTCATCTCTCTCCTATGTGCTTCAATACAATAATCTCATGAGCTGCCTTACATGATTGAGATTCATATGATGATGCTTGTAATCTAGATGTCATTGTGCTAATCAAGTGAGTTTTACTTATGTGATCTCCGGAGACTCCTTGTCCCACGTGTGTAAAGGTGACGAGTGTGTGCACCGTGTGGGTCTCTTAGGCTATATTTCACAGAATACTTATTCACTGTTGAATGGCATAGTGAGGTGCTTATTTATATCTCTTTATGATTGCAATGTGTTTGTATCACAATTTATCTATGTGCTACTCTAGCAATGTTATTAAAATAGTTTTAGTCCTCCTGCACGTGTGCAAAGGTGACAGTGTGTGCACCGTGTTAGTACTTGGTTTATGCTATGATCATGATCTCTTGTAGATTGCGAAGTTAACTATTGCTATGATAATATTGATGTGATCTATTCCTCCTACATATGCATGAAGGTGACGAGTGTGCATGCTATGTTAGTACTTGGTTTAGTCTTTTGATCTATCTTACACTAAAGGTTACTAAAATATGAGCATTATTGTGGAGCTTGTTAACTCCGGCATTGAGGGTTCGTGTAATCCTACGCAATGTGTTCATCATCCAACAAAAGTGTAGAGTATGCATTTATCTATTCTGTTATGTGATCAATGTTGAGAGTGTCCACTAGTGAAAGTCTAATCCCTAGGCCTTGTTCCTAAATATCGCTATCGCTGCTTGTTTACTTGTTTTCTTTGCGTTACTATCGCTGCGTTACTACTGCTGCGTTACTACTGCTTGTTTATCGTCCTGGGCAAAGCACTTTTCGGTGCCGTTGCTACTACTTATTCATACCACCTCGTATTTCACTATCTCTTCGCCGAACTAGTGCACCTATTAGGTGTGTTGGGGACACAAGAGACTTCTTGCTTTGTGGTTGCGGGGTTGCATGAGAGGGATATCTTTGACCTCTTCCTCCCCGAGATCGATAAACCTTGGGTAATCCACTTAAGGGAAACTTGCTGCTGTTCTACAAACCTCTCGCTCTTGGAGGCCCAACACCTGTCTACAAGAATAGAAGCTCCCGTAGACATCAC
>NW_025901065.1:2500-11230 GCF_022539505.1 Lolium rigidum | reverse complement strand
ATGAAAGTTGCGTACATATCTGAGGATCATGCTCGTAAATTGGCGTAATTTTCTGAGCTACCTACAGGGAGATAGACCCAGATTCGTGACAAAGCAAAGAAATCTGGAACTCGCGCAGTAATCCAAATCTAGTACTTACTTTTCTATCAAAGACTTTACTTGGCACAACAAAACATAAAACTAAGATAAGGAGAGGTTGCTACAGTAGTAAACAACTTCCAAGACACAAATATAAAATAAAGTACTCGTAGTAAAAACATGGGTTGTCTCCCATAAGCGCTTTTCTTTAACGCCTTTCGCCTAGGCGCGTAAAGTGTAACTCAAGTAACATCGAAGGGTGGTGCACCTACAGCGGGGTTTGGAGTTTTCTCAACCATGCATAGTATATTGGATACATAAGTTTCAGCTTCTCCCTTTTCATTAGTCTTGGGCTTGCTACTCTCATCAAACAAATTTTCGGAACAAGCCAAGCATAGTTATGTTCTAGTGCATCATTCATAGCTAGGAGTTTACATGGTATTGGTGCTTTGATCTCCCCACCATCATTAGCGTTATTAGTGTACCTTATTCTATCCATGTCCATTTTTTCAAGGAGGCTAACAAAATTAGTATGAGAACCAAGCATATTAAATTTAGCGAAGACCTTTCTAGCCTCTCTTGCTAGACCACCAAATTCTCTAAGAAGGGTTTCTAAAACAAAATCTTTCTTTTCCCCCTCTTCCAAATCACCAAGTGTAAGAAACATGTGTTGGATTATAGGATTAAGATTAACAAACTTAGTTTCCAACGAAGCGAACTAAAGCAAGCAGCAGCAATTTCATAAGTAGGAGCAAGCTCTACCAAGTGTCTATCTTCAAAATCTTCAACGGTACTAACATGGGTGAAAAATTCCTCTATATTGTTCCTCCCAATTATAGACCCTTGTCCTACCGGTATGTTCTTTGCGGTAAAATTAAAAGGAAACATGATGAAATAAGTAAAGTAAATGCAAGTAAACTAATTTTTTGTGTTTTTGATATAGCAAACAAGATAGAAAATAAAGTAAAACTAGCAACTAATTTTTTTGTGTTTTGATATAATGCAGCAAACAAAGTAGTAAATAAAATAAAGCAAGACAAAAACAAAGTAAAGAGATTGAGAAGTGGAGACTCCCCTTGCAGCGTGTCTTGATCTCCCCGGCAACGGCGCCTGAAAAAGAGCTTGATGGCGTGTATTTCACACGTTCGTTGGGCAACCCCAAGAGGAAGGTATGATGCGCACAGCAGACAAGTTTTCCCTCGAAAGAAACCAAGGTTTATCGAACCAGGAGGAGCCAAGAAGCACGTTGAAGGTTGATGGCGGCGGGATGTAGTGCGGCGCAACACCGGAGATTCCGGCGCCAACGTGGAACCTGCACAACACAACCAAAGTACTTTGCCCCAACGAAACAAGGTGAGGTTGTCAATCTCACCGGCTTGTCTGTAACAAAGGATTAACCGTATTGTGTGGAAGATGATTGTTTGCAGAGAAAACGATAGAAACAAGTATTGCAGACAGATTTGTATTTCAGTATTAAAGAATGGACCGGGGTCCACGAGTCTCACTAGAGGTGTCTCTCCCATAAGACAAAAGCATGTTGGGTGAACAAATTACAAGTCGGGCAATTGACAAATAGAGAGGGCATAACAATGCACATACATGACATGATAAGTATAGTGAGATTTAATTGGGCATTACGACAAAGTACATAGACCGCCATCCAACCGCATCTATGCCTAAAAAGTCCACCTTCGAGGTTATCATCCGAACCCCTCCAGTATTAAGTTGCAAAGCAACAGACAATTGCATTAAGTATGGTGCGTAATGTAATCAACAACTACATCCTCGGACATAGCGCCAATGTTTTATCCCTAGTGGCAACAACACAACACAACCTTAGAACTTTCTGTCACTGTCCCAGGTGTCAATGCAGGCATGAACCCACTATCGAGCATAAGTACTCCCTCTTGGAGTTAAAAGTAAAAAAACTTGGCCAGAGCCTCTACTAGAAACGGAGAGCATGCAAGATCATAAACAACACATGTATAATAACTTGATAATTAACATGACATGGTATTCTCTATCCATCGGATCCCGACAAACACAACATATAGAATTACGGATAGATGATCTTGATCATGTTAGGCAGCTCACAAGATCCAACAATGAAGCACAATGAGGAGAAGACAACCATCTAGCTACCGCTATGGACCCATAGTCCAGGGGTGAACTACTCACTCATCACTCCGGAGGCGACCATGGCGGTGTAGAGTCCTCCGGGAGATGAATCCCCTCTCCGGCAGGGTGCCGGAGGAGATCTCCGGAATCCCCCGAGATGGGATCGGCGGCGGCGGCGTCTCGCAAGGTTTTCCGTATCGTGGTTTTTCCGCCTCAGGGGTTTCGCGACGGAGGCTTTAAGTAGGCGGAAGGGCAGAGTCGGGGGCTAACGAGGGGCCCACACTATAGGTCGGCGCGGCCAGGGCTTGGGCCGCGCCGCCCTATAGTTTGGCCACCTCGTGGCCCCACTTCGTGTGTTCTTCGGTCTTCTGGAAGCTCCGTGGAAAAATAGGGCCCTGGGTCTTCGTTTCGTCCAATTCCGAGAATATTTCGTTACTAGGATTTCTGAAACCAAAAACAGCGTAAAACGAGGAACTCGGCACTTCGGCATCTTGTTAATAGGTTAGTTCCAGAAAATGCACGAATATGACATAAAGTGTGCATAAAACATGTAGGTATCATCAATAATATGGCATAGAACATAAGAAATTATCGATACGTCGGAGACGTATCAGACACTCGCGCCAGCCAGAGCATGCGTCGACCAGCGCCAGAGCACGCGCGGGCATGACGTCGCCCCGGCGCTCCATGCCACCACTTGCCACCACCGCTCGCCAGTAGACGCGCCAGGCCACCAGGAGACCCGCAGACACCCCCGATTGGCCGCAGACCCGCTGTAGACGACGCCCACGACGACGACCGTCCGCCACGGTCCGCCAGTACACGGTGATGTGCCGCCTGCTTCTGACCACCCCTGACCTCTCCTGGATGCGTGTCGTGCTCACCGTGACACCAGGAACACGCCGCGCCCATCACTTGCCCCTTCGCCGCCCTGGAACGCCGACGCCATCGACGACCTGCTCCGCACCCTCGGCCAACCTTCGCCCCTATAAATGCCGACGCTCCCTGGACGATTTCTGCACACCAACAAGTTCTCCTCTCCCTCCTGAACCTCCTCGACCTCTTCCCCTCTCCGATTACACACCACCTCGCCGGAATTTGGATGGAGTCCGCCGCCACAGAAGCTCAGCGCCGCCGTTGATTTCCTCCACCCCAAGCTCCGCCGCAACCCTCCCTCGACTCGCCGACGTCGCCTCGGTCGTTTGCCCGCCTCGCCGACCCCGCTAGACGCCGGTAAGACCTCTCCCTGGACCCCCATGGCCGCCAGTAGGGTTAGGACCTCGCCGGAGCTCGTCGTCGACGAGGATGAACAACCGCCGTCGATCCTTCTTTTAATCCAATGGCCAGCATCTGTCCATACCGTTTCGGGAATTCGTAGCCACTGACAACCCTGCCCCACACTGTCAGTCGGCCCGTTGCGTGGACGCGCTACTGGGCCGGCCCATTTTCTTTTCCCTGTTAAGCCCAGTAACCTTTCCCGCCTAAGCCCATCCGATTCAAATTTAGTTTTCGAGTTTAGTTGAATAATCTCAGATGCTGTATTAAAAATTAAATAGGAGAAAATCCACCAAACCAAATTTTACAAATTTTATATATTTGGAAACCTTATGAAATTATCTACACAATGCCACTGGATTGAACCCTATCTCTATTATAGAATTAAAGTGAGAAAATAAACAAAGCAGGGACTTTTCTGCCTTATAATAATTCTTAAAAATCAACCATAAATGTTTTTCAGTTAATTCCACCTCCAATAATTCACATTTCACTTATACTAATTGTTTCTACAAAAATATGCCATGCCTACTTTGAATGATCATGGCTTAGTTGATTTAAATGACTTTATGGCTATTTCTAGTCAAAGATATTGTCCAAAACTATTAAGAAATCTTATGAGAGAGTTTCTCTCATTTAAATCTGGTCACCACCAATCCCAAATGAAGTAGAGACTCTGGTCATTTGGGTCTCATAGGAATTGTGGTGATATTAAATCTTTGCTATACTAGAATTAAAATGTATGAGAGCTTCCCTCTCATTTAAATCTTGTCTCAACTAATTCAACATGAGGTAGATACCATGGTTAGCAAAATCTCATATTGAATTAGTTGATGATATTAAATCATTATTAGGTGTTATTAAAATGCATGAGGTGCACCGTCTCATTTAAATTATGTTCACCATTAGGGGTCAAATCTATGAGGTATAGCACCTCATTTAAATCATCTTCTCAAGTTGTATGAAGTAATGTGATGACCCTTGTTGCTTGGTCTCATATTTTGCTCACTTAAGAATATTAAATGTTTGCCATAGTAGCATTTAAATTGTCCCAACAAATTATTAAATCTTATGGGATTGTTTCTCTCATTTAAATCCTGTCATGAACAATTCAAAATGAGGTAGAGACTCAGGTCATTTAGGTCTCACATGAATTGTTGATGATATTAAATCTTTACCATGTTAGGATTAAAAGGTATGAGGTGTTCACCTCATTTAAATCATTTCTTAAATGATAAGTGTGAAGAGGTTGACCTTGGTCAACCTAGGTCATATATTATTCATAAGAGAAATTAAATCTTAATAAGAAAATGAGAGGAAATTATTTCTCTAAGTAATTAAAAGTAACACCTTATTTAGTATGAGAGGAAATTATTTTTCCTAAATAAGAAAACAACACATTTACCCACTTAATAGTAATGAGTGATGCTAGTTTAACTTGTGTAAAGTATATGAGGTATTTCACTTCATTTAAATCTTGTCCCAAGTAGTTTCATATGAAGTTTGAACCCCTGGTCAAATACTCTCACATGAAATACTTGGAGATTTTAAATCATAATAGGCATTATTAAATGGTATGAGGTATCTCTACCTCATTTAAATCATTTTCTCAAAGTCAACATAAATTCATGTGTGATGGTTTGAGAAATTAAATCTTAAGAAGATTCAATGAGAGGAAATTATTCCTCAAGAATTAAAAGGAAACTATCATTTACATATATAATGAGAGGAAATTATTTTTCTTAAGAATAAAACCATATCAACCCACATGATGACAATGTGATAATGCTAGAATAGTGGGTGTGATTTATGTATGTGTTTTTTATAGCTCTTGAACTTGTGTGGTGATTGTATACCCCGTATTCGTATTTATAGACGCTAGTGCCGAAGGCTACGAAGGGGACGACGAGAACATCTACGGAGAAGAAGGAGGAACATTTTGATCAATACACCAACCAAGGCAAGCTAACACTCTTGCAAAGTCCCAAGTGCAAAGCTCTACAAGAGCAAGGCACCATCCCCATTTATTTTTATGTCCAATAAACCTATCCCATGTTTTTACCTTGCAATTATTTTGCTTATTGTTTTTTTTTAAAGCTTACTTTTGATTTATGATTCACTTAGGCTAGAATAGAACAAGAGCATCAAATTTAGCCTAAAGCAAACAAAGCTAGATAGCACCCCTCATGACTAGTTGCTATTGCTAAATAAATAAAAGTGACTACTCTAGTTGGGAACTTGTGAAATGAAATGACTTTGAAAACCTTGGAATGATGAGTCATTCTATTGAAAGATTTTGAAGGTGAATATGACTTGTGAATGACTTGGTGAATTTTACAAAACCGATGGTTGGGTTCGGATGCGATACCATTCCAATTTACAAGTACCCCCACAATACCTGATTATGGGTAGGGCTTAACTGGAAGTTTATGTGTCTTAGTATGGGTTCCCTCTAAACAAGCGTCATCGGGGTTATGCCGAAAGCTGCCTCCACCACAAAAGAAACGACGTTAAAGATGAGGTGAATGTCCAGCCCAAGCCCTGTGCAGTTCCCAGGTTGACAATTGGTCTTCACTGGGAGGCCAAGCTCATGGGGAGAGGTACCTATACTAGGATATGTAAGTAAAAGGTTATGGTTGATGATCCGCGTACTGAGTTACGATTATTCAGGGTTACCCCTGACGGATGTAATCAAAAGTTGTGGCACAAGCGTACAACCTCTCGCAGAGTGTAAACCTATTCGAATAGCCGTGTCCACGGTTAAGGACTGGTTGGAAAGGCCATACTCGTTCCGTCATCAGACCATTTTTCAAAAATGTGATATATGATTTGTGACTTGAAATTGAAAGGTGAATGGTGAATTTGACTTGTATTACAACAAATGTTGTGGGAATGACACTAATGTTCCCACTTGAGTTAGTTAGCAAATGAAGAGGTTTTTGTTTACTAAAGTGCTTATGAAATAAAACTGGCTTTATGCAAATGAAACTAGAGCTTAGCATCCCCTTCCATAGTTGATAATACTTACCATTAGTATTAGTTTGCGAGTACTTTAAAGTACTCATGGCTTTGTCCCTGGCTATTCAAATGGCCAGACTATGAAGAGGAGTACCGGAACCCGAAGAAGGACAAGCAGGACGTCTACGACAACTAGGACCACTCCCGACGTCAACAGGTTGCTGTGGAATAGATGGACCACGACCGCTACTACTTCGCTTCCGCTATGTGTTTTGTAATAGGATCTCTAGATCCACTATGTTGTATTAAGACTGGATCATGTGATCCTTTGTTGTAAGACGATTATGTGTTGTAATGAATGATGTGTTGTGATATCAATCTATTATGTCTCGCAAAAACAATATTCCTGGGATTGCGAGGAATGGCATAATAGGCATCTGGACTTAAAAATCCGGGTGTTGACACAACTTATCTAAATAAAGTCTCTTATAAAGAGAAAAAGGCATAACACTAACATAATTATTCTTGATGGAACAAGGAATAGTCGGTATACCTGGGTCGCCCAGCTTCTTTGGAACTTTGCCATTAAAATAGTAATTAGCAAGCATAGTAGAAATCTCCTCATTAGGAATTTTCCTTTTGTTAGAGACAATATCTTTCATATACTTTGAATAAGGAGGCAATTTAATAGCATCAGTCAAAGGGATTTGCAAGAATAAAGGTTTCATCCAATCACAAAATTTGTTATAGTGTTCTTCTTCCTTTGATTTTAGTTTCTTAGCAGGAAAAGGCATTTGCTTTTGAACCCAAGGTTCTCTTTCATTACCATGTTTCTTAGCAATAAAATCTTCTTTAGTATACTTTTTATTTTTAGCATGCTTTTCAGGTTCTTCTTCAACCTCTTCTTTATCGGAAGCATCATTCTTATCATTATCTTTATCATGTTCATTACCACTTTCAGTTTCAGCATCGAAATAGAAATACTATTAGGATCATTAACAGTGCTCGGAGGATTCTACAACAGTTTTATGTTTCTTTTTCTTTTTCTTAGAAGGAGCACTAGTTTCAGTTCGTTGAGAATCTTGTTCAACTCTTTTGGGATGCCCCTCAGGATATAGAGGATCCCGAGTAGAAACACCGCCTCTAGTTGTTACTTCATAAGCATGTTTTTCTTTAGAACTATTTTTTAACAAGTCATTTTGCACTTTAGTGAGTTGATCAATTTGAGTTTGAACCATATGAAAATGTTTAACAAGCATCTTAACATCATTGGAGGTTCTCTCCACAATACCATGCAATTCACTAATAGCTCGAGAATTTTCCATTAAATGATTCTCTACTCTCATATTGAAATTATTTTAATTAACAATATAATTATCAAACTCATCTAAGCATTGAGCAGGAGGTTTTGAATACGGAATATCTTCCCTAGTAAAGCGTTGAAGAGAGTGTACCTCAATCATGGATGAAGGGGGAGTGATCTTACATAAATCTTCTATGGGGGTAAATTCTTCACATCTTCGGATTTAATACCCTTCTCTTTAAGAGATTTGTTGGCTTCCCTCATATCTTCATCATTTAATTTAATCATACCCCTCTTCTTCAATATTGGTGTCGGGGTTGGTTCAGGTGTAGACCAATCATCATGATTTTGGCCTATTCTAGCCAATAATTCTTCAGCGTCGTCTGGAGTTCTTTTACTGAAAACACAACCAGCACAACAATCCAGCTATGCCCTAGACTCAATGGTTAGTCCACTATAAAATATATCAAGTAAATCATGCTTTTCCAAATCATGTCCAGGCCAAGCTCTGATAAGAGAGCAAAATCTTGCCCAAGCCTCAGGCAATTTCTCTACATCTTCCTGGTCAAAATTATAAATTCTCTGCAAAGCAATATGTTGAGCACTAGCAGGAAAGTATTTCCGAAAGAAAACATCAAGCAAATCACTTGGACTATCAATAGAATCAGGTGGCAAACTATTATACCAAGTTTTAGCATCATCCTTTAATGAGAAAGGAAAAAAATTAGCAACGAAATAAGTACGCTTCTTAACATCATCAGAAAACAAGCTACTCGTAGTAGACAACTCAATCATGTGTTCTACAGCACTTTCTTTTTCAGTACCACAAAAAGGTGTTTTCTCAACAATAGATATATGAGATAAATCAAGAGAAAAATCATAATCCTTATCCTTAATGTTTATAGGAGATGTGGCAAATTTAGGATCAGGAGACAGTTTATATCTAACAGTATGTTGTGCAAGAAGCTTTTTAATATTTCTTGTACCAGTAGTAGCAT
>NW_025901064.1:0-13167 GCF_022539505.1 Lolium rigidum | reverse complement strand
CGGATCCCGACAAACACAACACCGATTACATCGAGATGAATCTCAATCATGTAAGGCATCTCATGAGATCATTGTATTGAAGTACATGGGGGAGAGAATACCAACTAGCTACAGCTAGAACCCGTAGTCCATGGGGGAACTACTCACGGAGCATGATGGAGGCGATGGCGTTGATGGAGATGGCTTCCGGGGGCACTTCCCCGTCCCGGCAGGGTGCCGGGACGAGACTTCTGTCCCCCGAATTGGAGTTTCGCGATGGTGGCGGCGCCCCTGGAGTCTTTCTGGAGTTTCGTCAAGTGGTACGGTGTTTTTAGGTCGAAAGGGATTTTATAGGCGAAGAGGCGGCGCAGGGGGGCACCTGGGGGCTCCCCACCATAGGCCGGCGCGGGCCCAGGCCAGGCCGCGCCGCCTTATGGTGTGGTGTGATGTCTACGGGAGCTTCTATTCTTGTAGACAGTGTTGGGCCTCCAAGAGCAGAGGTTTGTAGAACAACAGCAAGTTTCCCTTAAGTGGATTACCCAAGGTTTATCGAACTCAGGGAGGAAGAGGTCAAAGATATCCCTCTCATGCAACCCCGCAACCACAAAGCAAGAAGTCTCTTGTGTCCCCAACACACCTAATAGGTGCACTAGTTCGGCGAAGAGATAGTGAAATACATGTGGTATGAATAAGTAGTAGCAACGGCACCGTAAAAGTGCTTTGCCCAGGACAATGAAACAAGCAAGAGTAACGCAGCGAAGTAGTAACGCAAGTAAAACAAGAAACAAGCAACGATAGCAAGTATTTAGGAACAAGGCCTAGGGATTAGACTTTCACTAGTGGACACTCTCAACATTGATCACATAACAGTAATAGATAAATGCATACTCTACACTCTTGTTGGATGATGAACACATTGCGTAGGATTACACGAACCCTCAATGCCGGAGTTAACAAGCTCCACAATAATGCTCATATTTTAGTAACCTTTAGTGTAAGATAGATCAAAAGACTAAACCAAGTACTAACATAGCATGCACACCGTCACCTTCATGCATATGTAGGAGGAATAGATCACATCAATATTATCATAGCAATAGTTAACTTCGCAATCTACAAGAGATCATGATCATAGCATAAACCAAGTACTAACACGGTGCACACACTCGTCACCTTTGCACACGTGCAGGAGGAATAAAACTACTTTAATAACATTGCTAGAGTAGCACATAGATAAATTGTGATACAAACACATTGCAATCATAAAGAGATATAAATAAGCACCTCACTATGCCATTCATACAGTGAATAAGTATTCTCGTGAAATATAGCCTAAGAGACCCACACGGTGCACACACTCGTCACCTTTACACACGTGGGACAAGGAGTCTCCTGGAGATCACATAAGTAAAACTCACTTGACTAGCATAATGACATCTAGATTACAAGCATCATCATATGAATCTCAATCATGTAAGGCAGCTCATGAGATTATTGTATTGAAGTACATAGGAGAGAGATGAACCACATAGCTACCGGTACAGCCCCGAGCCTCGATGGAGAACTACTCCCTCCTCATGGGAGCAAAGCAGCGGTGATGAAGATGGCGGTGGAGATGGCAGCGGTGTCGATGGAGAAGCCTTCCGGGGCACTTCCCCGCTCCGGCAGGTGCCGGAACGAGACTCCCGTCCCCCGGATCTTGGCTTCGCGATGGCGGCGGCTCCGGAAGGTTTTCCGTATCGTGGTTCTTCCGTATCGTGGTTTTCTCGACGGAGGCTTTAAATAGGCGGAAGGGCAGCGTCGAGGGTCGAAGAGGCGGCGGCACCATAGGCCGGCGCGGCCGTGGCCCGGCCGCGCCACCCTATCATCCGGGCCCACAGGCCCCCTCCGGCGGCTCTCGGTGTTCTCGGATGCTTCCGTGAAAATAGGAACCCGGGTCTTGATTTCGTCCGATTCCGAGAATATTTCGTTACTAGGATTTCTGAAACCAAAAACAGCAGAAAACAGAATCGGCACTTCGGCATCTTGTTAATAGGTTAGTTCCGAAAATGCACGAATATGACATAAAGTGTGCATAAAACATGTAGGTATCATCAATAATATGGCATAGAACATAAGAAATTATCGATACGTCTGAGACGTATCAAGCATCCCCAAGCTTAGTTCTCGCTCGTCCCGAGCAGGTAAAACGATAACAAAGATAATTTCTGAAGTGATATGCCATCATAACCTTGATCATACTATTTGTAAACATATGTAGTGAATGCAGCGATCAAAACAATGGTAATGACATGAGTAAACAAGTGAATCATAAAGCAAAGACTTTTCATGAATAGTACTTCAAGACAAGTATTAATAAGTCTTGCATAAGAGTTAACTCATAAAGCAATAAATCAAAGTAAAGGTATTGAAGCAACACAAAGGAAGATTAAGTTTCAGCGGTTGCTTTCAACTTGTAACATGTATATCTCATGGATAATTGTCAACATAGAGTAATATAACAAGTGCAATATGCAAGTATGTAGGAATCAATGCACAGTTCACACAAGTGTTTGCTTCTTGAGGTGGAGAGAGATAGGTGAACCGACTCAACATAAAAGTAAAAAGAATGGTCCTTCAAAGAGGAAAGCATCGATTGCTATATTTGTGCTAGAGCTTTTATTTTGAAAACATGAAACAATTTTGTCAACGGTAGTAATAAAGCATATGAGTTATGTACATTATATCTTACAAGTTGCAAGCCTCATGCATAGTATACTAATAGTGCCCGCACCTTGTCCTAATTAACTTGGACTACCGGATCTTTGCAATGCACATGTTTTAACCAAGTGTCACAATGGGGTACCTCCATGCCGCCTCGTACAAAGGTCTAAGGAGAAAGCTCGCATTTTGGATTTCTCGCTTTTGATTATTCTCAACTTAGACATCCATACCGGGACAACATGGACAACGTATAATGGACTCCTCTTTAATGCATAAGCATGTGGCAACAATTATTATTCTCATATGAGATTGAGGATATGTGTCCAAAACTGAAACTTCCACCATGAATCATGGCTTTAGTTAGCGGCCCAAAGTTCTTCTCTAACAATATGCATGCTCCAACCATA
Organism: Lolium rigidum; assembly: GCF_022539505.1. Lineage (NCBI taxonomy): Eukaryota > Viridiplantae > Streptophyta > Magnoliopsida > Poales > Poaceae > Lolium > Lolium rigidum. The sequence continues at coordinate 10,078 of NW_025901064.1, read as the reverse complement.
AAGGTGGTAGATCTCTCTTACTTCATACAAGACGGACATGCATAGCAACTCACATGATATTCAACAAAGAATAGTTGATGGCGTCCCTAGAAGCATGGTTATCGCACAACAAGCAACTTAATAAGAGATAAAGTGCATAAGTACATATTCAATACCACAATAGTTTTTAAGCTATTTGTCCCATGAGCTATATATTGCAAAGGTGAATGATGGAATTTTAAAGGTAGCACTCAAGCAATTTACTTTGGAATGGCGGATAAATACCATGTAGTAGGTAGGTATGGTGGACACAAATGGCATAGTGGTTGGCTCAAGGATTTTGGATGCATGAGAAGTATTCCCTCTCGATACAAGGTTTAGGCTAGCAAGGTTATTTGAAACAAACACAAGGATGAACGGTACAGCAAAACTCACATAAAAGACATATTGTAAACATTATAAGACTCCATACCGTCTTCCTTGTTGTTCAAAACTCAATACTAGATGTTATCTAGACTCTAGAGAAACCAAATATGCAAACCAAATTAGCAAGCTCTAAGTGTTTCTTCATTAATGGGTGCAAAGTATATGATGCAAGAGCTTAAACATGAGCACAACAATTGCCAAGTATCAAATTATCCAAGACATTTTAGAGTTACTACATGTAGCATTTTCCAATTCCAACCATATAACAATTTAACGAAGAAGAAACTTCGCCATGAATACTATGAGTAGAGCCTAAGGACATATTTGTCCATATGCTACAGCGGAGCGTGTCTCTCTCCCATAAAGTGAATGCTAGGATCCATTTTATTCAAACAAAACAAAAAACAAAAACAAACCGACGCTCCAAGCAAAGTACATAAGATGTGACGGAATAAAAATATAGTTTCAGGGGAGGAACCTGATAATGTTGTCGATGAAGAAGGGGATGCCTTGGGCATCCCCAAGCTTAGACGCTTGAGTCTTCTTAGAATATGCAGGGGTGAACCACCGGGGCATCCCCAAGCTTAGAGCTTTCACTCTCCTTGATCATATTGTATCATCACTCCTCTCTTGATCCTTGAAAACTTCCTCCACACCAAACTCGAAACAACTCATTAGAGGGTTAGTGCACAATAAAAATTAACATGTTCAGAGGTGACACAATCATTCTTAACACTTCTGGACATTGCCCAAAGCTACTGGACATTAATGGATCAAAGAAATTCATCCAACATAGCAAAAGAGGCAATGCGAAATAAAAGGCAGAATCTGTCAAAACAGAACAGTCCGTAAAGATGGATTTTATTAGGGCACCAGACTTGCTCAAATGAAAATGCCCAAATTGAATGAAAGTTTCGTACATATCTGAGGATCACTCACGTAAATTGGCTTAATTTTATGAGCTACCTACAGGGAGGTAGCCCCAGATTCGTGACAGCAAAGAAATCTGGAACTGCGCAGTAATCCAAATCTAGTACTTACTTTACTATCAAAGACTTTACTTGGCACAACAAAACTCAAAACTAAGATAAGGAGAGGTTGCTACAGTAGTAAACAACTTCCAAGAAACAAATATAAAACAAAGTACTGTAGCAAAATAACACATGGGTTATCTCCCAAGAAGTTCTTTCTTTATAGCCGTTAAGATGGGCTCAGCGAGTTTTAATGATGCACTCGTAAGAAATAGTATTTGAAGCAAAAGAGAGCATCAAGAGGCAAATTCAAAACACATTTAAGTCTAACATGCTTCCTATGCATAGGAATCTTGTAAATAAACAAGTTCATGAAGAGCAAAGTAACAAGCATAGGAAGATAAAACAAGTGTAGCTTCAAAAATTTCAGCACATAGCGAGGTGTTTTAGTAACATGAAAATTTCTACAACCATATTTTCCTCTCTCATAATAACTTTCAGTAGCAACATGAGCAAACTCAACAATATAACTATCACATAAAGCATTCTTATCATGAGTCTCATGCATAAAATTATTACTCTCCACATAGGCATAATCAATTTTATTAGTTGTAGTGGGAGCAAATTCAACAAAGTAGCTATCATTATTATTCTCATCAAGTGTAGGAGGCATAGTATAATCACAACAAAATTTACTCTCCATAGTAGGTGGCACCAAAAGACCACTATCATTATCATCATAAATAGGAGGCAAAGTATCATCAAAGAAAATTTTCTCCTCAATGCTTGGGGGACTAAAAATATCATGAAAACCAGCTTCCCCAAGCTTAGAACTTTCTATATCATTATCAACAATGGTGTTCAAAGCGTTCATACTAATATTACTACCAGCATGCAAATAAGATTTCATAGGTTTTTTAATTTTCGCATCAAACAATCCATGTTTTAAATCAGGAAATAGAATAAGAAGCTCACTCTTGTACATTATGCCAAACTAGTGTAAACAAGAAACAAAAAGATGCAATTGCAGGATCTAAAGGAAATAGCTTCGAGCACACACACAATGGCGCCAGAAAAATACTTTACCTGGGACCGTAGTATGAGTGCCTTTTTACCTTTCCTCCCCGGCAACGGCGCCAGAAAAGTGCTTGATGTCTACGGGAGCTTCTATTCTTGTAGACAGTGTTGGGCCTCCAAGAGCAGAGGTTTGTAGAACAGCAACAAGTTTCCCTTAAGTGGATTACCCAAGGTTTATCGAACTCAGGGAGGAAGAGGTCAAAGATATCCCTCTCATGCAACCCCGCAACCACAAAGCAAGAAGTCTCTTGTGTCCCCAACACACCTAATAGGTGCACTAGTTCGGCGAAGAGATAGTGAAATACAGGTGGTATGAATAAGTAGTAGCAACGGCACCGGAAAAGTGCTTTGCCCAGACAAGTAAACAAGCGAGTAGTAACGCAGAGTAGTAACGCAAGCAGTAGTAACGCAAGAAAACGAGTAAACAAGCAGCGATAGCGTATTTAGGAACAAGGCCTAGGGAATAGACTTTCACTAGTGGACACTCTCAACATTGATCACATAACAGAATAGATAAATGCATACTCTACACTCTTGTTGGATGATGAACACATTGCGTAGGATTACACGAACCCTCAATGCCGGAGTTAACAAGCTCCACAATAATGCTCATATTTTAGTAACCTTTAGTGTAAGATAGATCAAAAGACTAAACCAAGTACTAGCATAGCATGCACACTGTCACCTTCATGCATATGTAGGAGGAATAGATCACATCAATATTATCATAGCAATAGTTAACTTTGCAATCTACAAGAGATCATGATCATAGCATAAACCAAGTACTAACACGGTGCACACACTGTCACCTTTGCACACGTGCAGGGAGGAATAAAACTACTTTAATAACATTGCTAGAGTAGCACATAGATAAATTGTGATACAAACACATTGCAATCATAAAGAGATATATATAAGCACCTCACTATGCCATTCAACGAGTGAATAAGTATTCTGTGAAATATAGCCTAAGAGACCCACACGGTGCACACACTCGTCACCTTTACACACGTGGGACAAGGAGTCTCCGGAGATCACATAAGTAAAACTCACTTGACTAGCATAATGACATCTAGATTACAAGCATCATCATATGAATCTCAATCATGTAAGGCAGCTCATGAGATTATTGTATTGAAGTACATAGGAGAGAGATGAACCACATAGCTACCGGTACAGCCCCGAGCCTCGATGGAGAACTACTCCCTCCTCATGGGAGCAGCAGCGGTGATGAAGATGGCGGTGGAGATGGCAGCGGTGTCGATGGAGAAGCCTTCCGGGGGCACTTCCCCGCTTCGGCAGGGTGCCGGAACAGAGACTCCTGTCCCCCAGATCTTGGCTTCGTGATGGCGGCGGTTCTGGAAGGTTTTCCGTATCGTGGTTCTTCCGTATCAGGGTTTTCTCGACGGAGGCTTTAAATAGGCGGAAGGGCAGCGTCAGAGGGTCGAAGAGGCGGCGGCACCATAGGCTGGCGCGGCCAGGGCCCAGGCCGCGCCACCCTATCATCTGGGGCCCACAGGGCCCCCTCTGGCGGCTCTCGGGTGTTCTGGATGCTTCCGGTGAAAATAGGAACCCGGGTCTTGATTTCGTCCGATTCCGAGAATATTTCGTTACTAGGATTTCGAAACCAAAAACAGCAGTAAAACAAGAATCGGCACTTCGGCATCTTGTTAATAGGTTAGTTCCGTAAAATGCATGAATATGACATAAAGTGTGCATAAAACATGTAGGTATCATCAATAATATGGCATAGAACATAAGAAATTATCGATACGTCGGAGACGTATCATGGTGGCCCTCTGGCCCCTCTCCGACTCTTCTTCGGTGTTCTGGGTGCTTCCGGGGAAAATAGGATGTTTGGTCTTCGTTTCGTCGAATTCCGAGAATATTGCCCGAACAGCCTTTCTGGGAACCAAAAGCAGCGTAAAAACAAGAACTGGCACTGTGGCATCTTGTTAATAGGTTAGTTCCGGAAAATGCATGAAAACATTATAAAGTGCAAGCAAAACATGTAAGTATTGTCATAAAACAAGCATGGAACGACCGAAATTATGGATACGTTGGAGACGTATCAAGGAGATCAGAATGTCGTTTTTCCTCTTCTTCCTCTCCGGCCTGGAGCTTCCGGTCTTCCGGCGCTTGGGAGCTGGCTCGGTGCTTGGACCGGCTTCGGGCCCCGGAGTCTTTCGGACTCGAGGGGCCGGAGGATCCCCAACCTCGGCAGCAAGCGGAGTCACGTGCTCCACCACCTGACGATCTTGATCAGCTGAAACCGACATAGCAGAGAAAACATAAGATAAGGGAAGAGAATCAAGTACCTCAAGCATTATGCAATCATCATCATCGCTGTCGGAAGCGTTGGCCCGGGCTATTGAAGGGCGAGAAGCAGGAGTTTTACCGGGGCGTCTGGAGTGCGTTGGACCCATCTTGTGTACGTTTCCGATCGTATAAGGATCCGGGTCCTCGTCGTCTTCGTAGACGCGTTTGGGGGCGAGAGATTCCGGCTCCTCGGCGTTTATGTGAGGAAAGTCCTGCAATACAAGGTATAAACAAGTTAAGAGAACCGTTTTCAGCATTTCGGAAACAATATTCTGAAAGCCCCAAGATCTTACTTGGGACGTTGGTAGGCGTCGGCGGCTGTGAGGCTGCAGGCCCCACTTCCAGTCGATCGACATCTTAGTTTTGCAAATCTGTTTGGCTTTGGAGACCAGGTCAGATTTTCTCAGGGAGAAGGTTGTGATCCTCGTGGGATCCTTTCGCCCGGTCATTTGGCATATCTTGTGCGCGCGGCGCTGCAAGGGCAGAACCCGGCGCGAGACAAAAGCGCGCACAATGTCGTCAGCGCAGATGTTGGTGGCGTCATTGAGCATCTCCATATACCAGACGATCTGGTTGGTTTCGTCGTGGCCCTCCTGGGGGTTGAACCGCCAGTTGGTCTTGGCAGGTGCGTCGGGAACATACGCCGGAAGGTTGATGAAGTCAGAGGAGCCGGAGTTTCGGACATAGAAAAAAGTCTCTTGCCACGCTCGGCAGGACTCTAAACCGGTAAACTTGTAATATGGGCTCCCCTGCAGGGCGTGAGTATACATGCCTCGCACTTCACTATGGGTTTGGGAGTTGGGAGTTTTCGATCCTGGATCAAGTTGATCCGGAGATTGTAGAAGCGAGCGAAGGTCTCGACGGTAGGTAGCAGGCCGACGAAACATTCCATGAAAGAGACAAAGGAAGAAAGATAGAAAACGGCATTGCCGGGGAGATGATGGGGCTGAAGCTCGTAGAAGTCGAGGAAGCGCCGAAAGACCAAAACCGCGCTCAAAATGGGCGGTGAAGACAACTACTTCCCCGGATTGGGCACATGCTCCCGCTCCTTGCCCGGAATCCGGCAGAATACCTCTTCCGGTATCCTTCGAGACCGGTATAGCCACTTGATCTCTGCCTGGCTCACGTCGGAACCCTTCCAGGCTCCGCGAGCATAAGCCGCGGAGCTAGAACCGGCTTCTTGATCCGGACCACCGGCTTCTTCCTCCAGCCGGGCAAAATCCTCTTCCAGCCCATCGGCTTCTTGCTCTACGGCTTCTTCTTCGCCCATAGAGACCCCGGGCTCTTCGCTAAATAGAGTGCTACCAGAAAGCTCCATGCCGGATTCTTCGGAAGACATTTCTCTAAGGTACCGGAGCTACCTAACAATAAGATCCAGAACTTCTACTAGATTCGTGAAGATCTAGACACAAGAAAAAATGAAAAGAAAAAGGGGTAAATAAATCTACCGCACCTATGAAGAACACGAAGAACAGTGAGAACAGAGGGGAACCAGATCAACCCACACTAACCTTAGATGGGCGGCGGAAGACCCCGAGGCGTTGAACCGAGAGTTCGCCGGAGAAAAGACCGTCGGCGGCGAGCGGTGGCGCAGGACCTCGAAAGGCAGTACGCCTCAGAGACAAGAAATGATGACGAAGCTGCAAGTTGGCGAAGATGAGAGCCTGAGTGGCACGATGTAGACCCCGCAAAGGTTCGCCGGAGAGAACTGCTATGGCGGCGAATGGCGGCGCAGAAGCTCTGGAGGGAGAGGGCGCTGGGAGACGAAAATGGCGGAGTGGTTAGTGCGATGGGGACGACGAGGAACCGTCGCCCTTAAATAGGGAGAAGGTTTAATGGGTCGGAAACTTCTCGGCCCACGTCTCTTCCGCTGATGGGCCGCCACGTGGCATCGAGGTACACACGATTCAGGAAGCTGCCACACAGAAGGCCACATGGATCCAAGTGCGGCACATTAAATGTGCGCAGGAGACGAGGGATTTGACCCCTGACACTGCCATGTCAGTCACATTGCGCATTTCACTGACAAGTGCGGTTCTCGAGTTATTCTCGACCTCGCCGAGGAGAACTTAATGATGAAGAAACCAGCAAAGAGAAGCCGGAACAACTCTGAGGAGTTCGGTAAAACACCGGCTGAGTTTAACTTGAAACTGGAATGATTAATCCGATACGTTTGGAGATGAAACCTGGCGTGGTCCTTCGGAAGGATCAGCCGGACCGTACCAGCTTCGGGGACTAATGTCGGGGGGATGGCCCATGGTAGGCCAAGACTATGGCAAATATGCCATTAAAAAATATTTGTGTACCAGATTAAAGATTAATTCGGATGCTCAAAGTTGATTAAGAATTGTGCTAAGTTGGTACAAACCGGTATACCAGGAGGGGTATGCCGGAGTACGGTAAACGAAGGAGTTTGAGATACAAAGGCAAAGATGTCGGAGCTCTAAGGTAAAGATACCGGAGAACCGGCATAGGCTCGACTGTAGCATGTCGGCATTCCAGTCAAATATTCCATCAAGGACCAATGGACAGGATGAGCGAAGCACTTCAGCTTTAATCGAAGCCCTAACGCCAAAGGAGCTGCTGACGTTAAAGAAGCCGGAGGAGGTCGTCAGCCCTGATTAAAGGCAGAACCGGCGTCACTGGGGGCCAAAGAAGCTTTATAAAGTAGCTTAGCTCATCAAAGATGCCATTATGATTTCTTCCCTTGTAAGCCACCTCTCCCCTATATAAGGAGAGGAGGGGCACCCCTGCGCGGGACAGATGGAGATTAGACGATCATCACTAGAATAGAGGTTATCACCTTGTAGTCCGTACATCTTCAACCTCTAGCCGTAGGCCAAGTTCATCAATACAATCTTGAATTCAATCTCACTCTCTCTCTCTCTTAACCTTCCCCTCACCCGGATCCTCAAGCGTACATCCATCCCCAACTTAAGCCTACCCATGGCATCTGTTGTTACACCACGATGACACATGGCTGTAGATGCTAAAAAAGAACTCAGCATGCCGCCGACCAGGTTCGGGTAGGACGAGCCTGAGATGCGCTCCTCTCCTCGCGTCGCCTCCTCCAGGCGGCCGAGGGGACGAGCCCTAGCTCCGCCGCCGCCGCGCCCCCTCCCTCTGACCCCTCCTCGCCTCGTCGCCCCCGGAGGCGCTGCCGCCAAAGTTTGTGGCGCCGATGAAAGGGGCGACAGGGATCTTGACCCCCAGCTCCCCGCGCGGTGCTAGATGGAGGAACTCCGTGCGGAGCTCGCCGGTGCCGGTGCAGACGTCTAGCGGGCGCCTCCTGCTTCGATCTACTCTTACCGGAGCGGCGTTGGATCAGGGCGGTACCAGCAGGTGCTTCCCCCGGTGGGGGCTCGGGCATCTGAGGCGGCGACCTCGAGTGGTGAGGGAAGCGCCGCCGGAGGTAGGGGCGCTTGCTGGTGCTGTGGACCGGTCTCCTTGGCCGCAAGGGTGGCGAGAGGGCGGAGGCTGTTGCACGTGGTGTGGAGGACGCCCCGTCATCCTCCACCTCAGATCTAAAGAAGGTAGCCTCCTGGCGTGCAGTTCCCAACACTTTGGCGCTGGTGTCGGGCGTCCTCGCCTAGGTCTGCGTCTTTGGGATGGTGGGGATGGAAGCTCTGGCCCGGGGAAATCCCTTGACCGACGGTGGTGGTCACGACGAAGACGACGCGGTGCGCCGTTCCCCTTCCTGAAGGCTTCGTTCAGGTCCATCTTCCATTCCCCTCTCCTCCTCCCGGGTGAAAACCCAAATCTCTCGATTTGGCGGCGGTAGCGCGTTGGCGCCGTTTTCTTGCTGAAGGCGCCATCTTGGGTAGGAGGATCAGTGTCGAGTTGCGTGTTCCGGTGAGCTGCTAGTGGCGGCATCCCTTTTGTGGTGTCATGGTGCCGTGGTTGGTCGGAACCTCGCCAGTTATACTTCTCTGCCATTCGGTGTCCATGTTGCCGGAGGTGCGGCGCCCTCGAGCCTGGGCGAGAGGGGATAGGGATCCCCTCTACGGTGACACGACCATGATGGCTAGTTCGTGTCGACGGCAGAGGTGTCCTGTCCTGCGCGATGGCTGCACTGCCAATCTTTTTGTCGTTTCTTCGTTCTGCGTCTTTAGTCTTAAAGCTTGCGTCTTGATGGGCGGTCAGTGCGGCGGTCGATGATAGTGTCCATGGGTTTCGCGTGTGGAGGTGATCTCGGTGGAGTTCCTGCTCTGGGCAACCCGCCCTGTGTGACCTTCGTGCTCTTGTTCGAGCTACTCTGCCTCTCGACGGTGCGGCGCCCTTCGACCCTGGGCGAGAAGGTAGGGACCTTCTTCGGTGGTGGAGGCGGATGTCTACACTATGGCGGCGAGCCAGGAGACGACGAAGGCTGGATCAATCTCCTGGCGGATCTTCTAGGCGTGTCCTCTCCAATGTCTGATCAAGCGGATGAACGAGAGCCTCGACCCACAAGTGGTGTTTCTTGTTATCTTTTTTCTTGTGGTGTGTGCTTGTAAGCTGATCTTCGTGCACTCTATATTTGCGGTTGAGGCGTTATTAATTTAACGCAGGGCCTACTCTTTAAAAATAGATGGTGGCCAGATAAGATATGCAGTACTACTCTCACACATCTCTATCTCTACTATTTAAAAAGGAGGAACAGGTTCTGTTTCCTCCGGTGGAAGGTTTCGTCCTACATATTTTCCATATGACCCTTTTGCCCTCCCACTGCACCATCAAACAATTAATCACCGTATCATGAGAAACAGAATCACCGCAGGATCACAAAGGAAAGTAAAGGATATGAGAAAGGAATCACCACCAATTATGGAAGAAGGCAGCAGTGCAGCCGCGTAGCTCCTAGAGCCTCGACGGAGCCTCGACGAGCCGTGGCGGCTAGACAAGCCCGCGCGTGTGAGCCGCAAGGGTCGACGAGGAGCGAGTACGGCGGCTCGTGGCAAGGCGGCCGGAGTCGGCGCGATCTCCACGGCGCAGCCCCTGGCGGCCGAGGTGCTTGCCCACAGGCGCACGCGGCCGGGCGTTGCACGGGAGCCTTTGGGGTCGCGCAGCCTCCACCTACTCGGGACCGGCGCACCCCGGTCGGCGGCGACGAGCATCAAGATCCGAGTCGGTGTGCGTCTCGTCCTTGCCTTCTCTCCCACTCCCCAGCCTATCTTTGGTAACACCTCCTCCGCCGCCCGAGATCCGGGGCTGCGCGCATTATGGCCGGATCGGTTCCTGGTGTTCATCAATCCGACCAAGAATGGCAGTCGCTCTCCGAGAGAGGGAGGTATTTTCTTCATTGATTCTTGATTATTTTTTTAGAGAAC